>NC_092877.1:376525540-376695540 GCF_028372415.1 Notamacropus eugenii | reverse complement strand
TAGCAACTAGCAAGATATTGAATTCTAGAAGCAAAGCAAAAGATGTCTCCAGGCATGTGCATTTTGGGGCAGGTCAATTATATATTGAGTATGAGAAAAAACAAATGGTTGCTTTGGTGTAACTTGGTACCTCGAAATTCTGACAGAATGATCAGAAGGGCTCCCCATAACGGGTGGAAATGCACAGATGTACAGTGCAAGGGACAAGAAAACATGAAGTAGTTGAGATCTGTCTCTGTTGGGGAAATGCTTTCACTGATGGAACCTCTTTAAGTAAAGAATCTCTAGCAGAAAGATGCTCAGTGACTTATACCAACCTGAACACTTATTTGGAATCCCTTGTCAGACAAACTGAGCCAGAAGACAGAAGGTCCTTCTACTTCTGGGAGCACTGGGTTCTCAGAATCCTCATGGCCTTTGCCTCTTTTGGAAGGCAAGTTGGAGAGTGGAACGAGGGAGTCACAAAGGTCAGAGCACAAGAAGGGGGATGGAGCTGGGGAAGTTGAATGGATTGCAACCTTCGAAGTTCAGGACTTCGAAGGGGATGAGGAAACAGGAACGATGGAACCAGGGTCTCACACTGTTTAAAACAAAACCACAAGCCCCCAAATATGCCAAGCAGATGAAAATGTTTTCAAGTACTTACATGAGTATTCTGACTATTAAAAAACAAGGTTAATGACTCAAGGATAGAAGCACAATCTGGCCATCCTGATGGTAATAAGAAAACGTGATTATAAGCATAGAATGAAGCAGCAGCATAAGTAGACAATGATATGATTTGTTGCCTTTTAAAATGGATCCATGATTTTACTGGTACAGGAAGTTCTAGGCGGGTTTCCTTTACCAACTCAGACCTTCATTTAGGACTCGGTGTCAGAAAGAACTGAAATCAAATCCTGCTTCTAACATCTGCTGGCTATATGATCTTGGATAAATCATTTTGCATCTCTGTGCTTCACTTCCTCATCTGGACATGGGGATAACAATCACAGGGTTGTACGAATCTATGTGAAGTCCTTCACAGCCTTTGAAGCACCATGAAATGCTAGCTGATGTCATTTTCTGCAGTTAGAGAGTAAGCTGGGTACATGGAAACATTAGGTGACTTTCTCAGGGTCATGCAGGCAGTTCATGTTACAAAGGAAATTTGAACCCAAGTCCTCTGTATTACGAAGACAGTTCTCTATTTTATCCTCAGTGCTACCAATTGTAAAGTTATAGTTATCATCTCAGAAACTTAAAAAATAAAACCTTAGCAAGACTATGGAAGTCTGAAAGAAAATTTTTAAAAATCCATCTTGCATGGCTTAATTAGAATGTAATCAATGGGAACATATCAGAATTTGAAAATGATTGAAACTCCTGGAACTCTCTCACTAAAATATTTGACCTCTGTTTTGTGGGAAAGTTCTAACAACAGTTCTACAAGGAAATGTAAATATTACTCTAACCGAATATTGATGGGTGCCTCCAATAGAACTTGCTGCTCTAGTAAGACACTGAAAGTCATGCCATTTTACAACTCAATAAGAACTAAAATAATTACAGGATCATAGATTTAAATCTGAAAAAGGCCCTAGGGACCCTCAAGGCCAACCCACTCATTTCACAGTTACAAAAACATCTCCATAAAGATGAATGACTTGCCCAAAGTCCCAAGTGGTCAAACCCAAGTTCTCCAACTCTCAATTGAGTTCCCTTTCCATATATTTGGATACTTATTTGTCTTGGGAAGTGGGAGATTGGAGGGAATATTGAATAAAGGGAGACAAGATGGAATATGTAAGGTTGTCTGTTTTTTTAAGGAAAGGAAAGTTATGAAGAAGGAAAAGAGATTCATTGGGAAGTAACAGGTGATAGGAAGAAAAAAATCCAATAATACAGGTTTTCATTTTTAAGAGGGTCCATTATAATAATTGATTTTGCCGAATAATGGCTAGTTGGTCCCTCATTTGATGCATTGTAGAAAGAATAAATTTTTTTTCAAGTATAGAATGAATTAGGCTAGATGACCTCTATAATCCCTGCAGAGATTCTGTGAGTCACCATGACATAGATGTCAAGACCTGTCTAGTTGACCATGAACCAATGAGTTTCCACTATATGTCAATAAAGAAAAATTGGAAGTGGTTGGAAAGAGAGAGAGAGGAATAGTATGCAATTTCTTCCTCTTTGACAAAGAGTTACCAGGAGATGGAGTATAACTCTGTTAATATCCCAGATGGAACTCCTCTAGCCCCAGTGACAGAGAATCCTCATTTCAGTCTCCAATATAGTAATGCTGTGACAGGTTGACTGGATATAAAGGAACAGAGTGGAAAAACATTATGATTTAGGGGGACTTTTTATTCAGGGAAGGTTACTCCTGCATTGATCCATTAAAGCATCTTGTTCTCCATAGTTAGAAGGTCAGCCATCTATATCTTCCAATGTTGTGCTACTCTTGACAATGTTCCTCATGCAAATCCCACCCAGGAGGGGTTATTCAAGTTCTAGGATCCTTCCTATAAGTCTCTTGACTTTGCAAAGATGCTATTGGAGCATAAAATGGTAGGGGAATGTCTATCTATTATCCTTCACTCTCTCTCTACATGAATATGCCTGGTCTAGCCAATCTTCTTATCCAAAGAATTCATTTCTGTTGACAGTTGGTAATATTTTGCAGCCTACTCACGTCCAGCATGAACTTCTCTATTGCCTTTGTTGGGTAACCCACAACTTTATTTCTAGGGAGACTATGGTCTTCCATGACATTTAGTTATTCTTCATCCCTAGAAGGCCATTAATATTACTAAAGAAAGACTTTGGTTGGAGAAAAGCTCAAGGTTAATGAAGAACACTGTGCAGCTGCCTAAAGGCAATCCAGCCTTCTTTCCTGTTGGTCAGTTCTGTGCCCTATTCGTTGTCCATCTGCAGTATTTGTCTCAGACATACACATGACATTTCTATATAATACATCTATATAGCTATTCATAGATCCATCTACATCTATCTATGTCTCTACATAGCTATATTTCAGAGATGAACCAACTCTATGGGCTATATATGTAACCACACATCAAAGTCTTGGCTGCGAGTATTTTTTATCTACTTGGTTTTCCCTGGGTGCATAGTTAGGCTCAACCCTTCGGAGTAGTGATGTATTTCATTTAAAGAGCTCTGCAGTATCCTGGTACATAATACAATCCAAAAACTTTTATGCACAAGTAGACATCTCACCAATCCCTCTCCCATTTGGCCTCTATGATGGACGTTCTCCATGGCAGTGTCAACCATATGTCTCCGACATATTTCTCTGTTTTATGCCTCACCTAAGCTACCTCTATGCCACATCTGATAACAACCATAGGGTCAAAAAACAAAATTGTTCTTGTTATTCTTTTAAAGATTCTTGTAGGATTTTCGCACAGATATGGTGGGAGATATTTTGTTGTAGGAGAACTTTCAAGGGACTATTTTTCTCTGTCATATCAGTCAATGATCATACTCAACAAATAATAAACAGTGTGGGTAGTGTTCTCTACATGTTTCAGTTAATTGTGTAACTACAAAGATATAGTGTCTTGGAGAATATCACTTGTGAAAACCTAGAGCCATTTCTATCTTTTTCCTGCATTTTAAAGTTCAAATGTTGTGGCCCAATTGTTATTGGTGGTGGAAAGAGTTAGCTTGAAGAATACTTACAGGCTTCTCTGGGTTTTTGCCAATTAGTCATTTTTCTTCCAGTCTAATTTGTAATTGCCCTTAACTTGATATGGATTGGATGGATCTCTCACCACTTGGCTGAATTGGGGGTTGTGGGGGGAGGAGGGGAGGATGAGGAGTTTGTTCCTTCCAGTCACTGTGTTTTTTGAACCAGGGCCAGTTCTGAGGAAACCTGTCTTCTCATGACCAGTTTTAGGCTCCTCATTTTCATACTCTTCAGTTAACAAATTCCCCCACCAGACATTCCAAGGAATGATTTATTTATGGCTCAAGTGGCAGATCTCCCCGCAAAAGGAGGGAGTAAAAAGAAACTCTCTTTAGAAACATACCACGTATGAAAGAACTCTCTATGTGGAAAGCCCCTTCATAAAAGCAGGCTGGTAAGCTATGTGTAACTTAAAAGACATGAGGAGCTTGGTATGGGGCACTCATAGGTAACAAGAGGAATATTGGTGTTAAAATATTTGGGATTTGTTTCAGGGAGAAACTTGGGCTTCTGGAGAGTTTTTAATATTGGCTAGCATGGAGGGAACACACAACCTTCTGGTTTACACCACAAAGCCTTGTAGTATGTTTATATGAATGTGGTTTTTGTTTTTAAGATTTCAGGAAAGATACATCTAACCCAGAGGTTCATTTGATGACCTTGTGCTTTGTCTATCCAAATAATTTTTCATGGTTACTGTTAACCACATGCTGTTAACTACAGCCCACGATTCTTTCACCTAAGTAGACCTTCACTGAGAATATTTCATTTTTTACTGAAGTTTATTTGATTACTTTTCAGGTAATGATCAAAAGCCAATTCTAAAAAAGTCATTCTGAATGTTCAATGAAGCTCCCTCTTTCCTTTCTGAATATGTAACATGGAACACAGTATTTCTGCAATCTAATGACTCTCTGCTTTTATTTACAATATGATCATGTATTATTTAGAAAGACATGATCTACCATAGATAATGAGGCAGCTAGCTGGAGCAGTGGCTAGATCACTGGACTTGGAGTCAGGAGAGACTTGAGTTCAAATCCTTCATCAGACCTTAAGCAATTGGCTTAACAACTACCCATGCCTCTGTTTCCTCATCTCTAAAATAGGGATAGTAAAGCAGCAACCAACATAGTTGCTGTGAGGATCAAAGGAGATCAAGTGCATCAGAAATCTTCAGTCACTATATAAACACCAGCTGTTATTAGCTTGCTATTACTGAAAGCGATGCTTTCATTTCTCACTAGAGACATTTGCTGACTTGGTCCTAGATGTTTAATTTTTTAAAATGTATGTGTGTGTATATGTATATATACACATATATATGTATGCACACATATATGTATGTACATAAATATATGTTCATTACATACATGCTTTTCAACAAATAATTTTAAAGCACCTACTATGTGCAGAACACTGTTCTTACCATTGGAACTACAGAAAGAAAAATGAAACAGTCCTTGAGGGAGGTAACACTGTACCTTATACTGAATGACAAAATGTGAGTACAGATAAGTAAATATAAGTAAATCTGAGAGAGATGACCTTACCAGAAGATCTATGACTGTAGCAATGACAAGGTGCCCGAGGGAAGTGTCAAGACTTATCAGTCTTCACAGAGCTCTAGATGAGGACAGAGCATTTTGGAGATGGGGACGAGCCTCAATAAAGGGGATGGATTTAGGGAACGTCCATCATCTTCTCTGAATTGTCCTCAAGGATTCAAACTTTCACATATCTTTGCCAGTACACTTGAAGCTTCTTGAGGTCAGGGACTTTTAAAAAAGTTTCTCTTCAGTGCCCAGTAGAGTATCTGAACTGGAGCATCCACTCTGCTTGTTTAATTGATTATTTTTTCAAATTGAATTTCAAGGGATCACATAAGATAGAGATCTAGACCATGCAGAAGAGAAGCTTCTGGAGAGCAGTGCCTTGGTCCCATCTATTTTTATACCCTCCAGACCCAACATGAGTGGGTGCTTAATGCTTGTTTTACTAATTAAATGAAATTAAATTATTAAGCACTCAGGAAATGCCATTTATATGAAAAGCTTCAAAAATGACCAAAAAATCATTCCCTTCCCTCAAGATACATGAAGCCAAGTGTTATTTTTTAAAAAGGGTAATTGAACATGTCCTTCCCAGATTACATGGAAGTAGTCTTTGTTTTAACCTCTGTTGATGCTCAAGTTTGTACTAAGGTAATCTGTTCCTTCCAAGCTCTGTGATTTAACAGATTCATAGAGAAAGCACAACTGGAAAAAGGAAACACCAGATAACTATGAATACTATCAAAGCCAGGGATGACCATCCCCATCCCTAAGAGAAAGCGATAAGGACCAGGTTAACAGACATTTCAGTTTGATGAATGTGCTTTAAGGAGCTCAAAGCTGATTCCCAGATAGATTTTTCTGAGAGAGAGCTTTAACAGGGGACTAAGGGAGGGGGAGGGAGAAACAAACAAGTAATTTGATTTCTTCTTGAACTATACACATATGACTTTAAAAGCAGGAACAAGGGAGCCAGTTTATGATCAAAGTCCTTTTATTGCGAAGGAAAACCAGTTGTTAGTTTAGGAGTGGCTACTGGGAAGGGAAATGCCAGGTGAATTGAAAACCGCATGATTTCATTATATTTTGGCTAACCTTGTGAAAGACTGGGAATTTCTAGATATGTGCAGTCCAAATATCAGAAATTGAAAAGATCGATATAAAATGGAATGTGCCTCTTACATCCAGAAACAGTCAGAACATGTACTCCATGACCCCATTCTCATCGAGTCAGGGAGGTTCGTCTTCCCACAAAGTTCTTGGGTATCCTGAGTGATTTGTGAAGTGATACCTTTCTCCCCCTATCAGCTGAAGACTCTACTGTCTCTGTTCTCTCCCATTTTAGGGGGACAGTAACAGTGCCCCAGTTGCATTTATGTACTTGACATCAATTGGCTTTTTAAAAAAAAATTATTTATTTTCAATGTTCTTCAATCACTACCATATAACTTATATTTTTTCCCTCCCTCCCCCTACTTTTCCCCCTACCTCCTCCTTCCCTCCCTGAGATGGCATACAATTTTATATAGGTTCTACAGATACATTCCTATTAAATACAATTTCACCACAGTCATGTTGCACAGAAAAATTAAAATGAATGGGAGAAATTATATAACAAACCAAAACGTAATACAAAAGAAAATGCTGCATTTTGCGATTGAATTCCATAGCTCTTTCTCTGAATGTGGAAGGCATTTTGCCTTAAAAAACCATTGGGAATTTTTTAAGTCCTTGCACTGCAATGAAGTTCTAAGTCTACCAGAAAGAATTCTCACACACTGTGGTTGTTGCTATGTACAAAGTTCTCCTGGTTCTGCTCCTTTTGCTCAGCATCAGTTCATATAAGTCTTTTCAGGCCTCTCTGAAGTCTTCCTGTTCATCATTTCTTAAAGCACAATAGTACACCATCACATTCATATACCACAATTTATTCAGCCATTCCCCAGTTGATGGGCATCCCCTTGATTTCCATCAATTGGTTTTTACAAAGGAGCATTTGCTTCTCAAATATAGCAAAAACTAGCATAAAAAAAAAAACATTTTTCCAGCACCCTTGGAGCATAATCCTTCTTACACCACACTGGTCTCTAAGGAGGATTAGGCTCTGTTTCCTGATTTGTTCAGGTTCTATATAGCGTTGATCTCACTAAGTTCATATTTAAGTGTGGCATGATTGTCAGGTGAATCCTTCCACTAGGCTAGGGTCCCAAAGGTCCTAATGATCACTCCCAAGGATAACTACATATTCATTTGGGCATCAGTGCTATGCTGGCTGTAAAACCTAGCCTGGGTTCTGCCTTCCGGATTGTATGGTCTGCCATCCTAAGGTCAGAGACTCTACTCACTGCCCTTAGAATGGAAGGGGATGAACAAGAAGGCTAAGGTGGTCCTGTTTCTCAAAGGAGCATATGAACTCATAAGAAGAAGGTCCCTTTTCCCCTCATGGCGGGGTCTCTTATCACTAAATATCACATCATCAGAAGGCAGTCAAAGACAATGATTCAAACAGTGGCAAAGAGCAGGGTAGCAGAAGACAATGATAGTTCCAGTTATGCAGTCAATAGAAAAAGGTCCCTCCCAACTATGTGGTTAGCCAAATGGAACCGGCTAGAAAATGTCCACAGCTGCTCATTTGCTCCCTAAAGTCCTCCACCATAGGCAAGCTTATGGAGTCTGTGCATGCACAGTCCCCCCATTACACAGATAAAGAATGAAAGGCAGTATGTGGATCCCAAACTATAACAATTTGTTTTCTGATTCTAGGATCCTTGAAGAGAAGAATGCCAATGAGGCTTCTTGAGGGTAGAGTAGGGAGCTACATTAGGATTATGGAATTTTGAAGTGGGCTAGATGTTTTTAAAATATTAAAACACTGTTCAAAAATCATCATTATAATGTTCTCCCCCAGAAAAGGCAAGATAAGGTGGGATAAAAGTAAGGCAGTGTGCCAAAGCATACTGAGCACCAGATTTTGAGTCAGGACTCAGATCCATATTAGCGACATAGCCACACACAAAATATATCAGTGTTCAAAGCTTCACTTTCCTTATTTGTAAAATGAGGAACATCCTTTGTCCACTTAACTGCCTCCTACATTTGTTGTCAGGAATTTGTTCTGCAACCCTAATATATTGTAGAAGTTATTATTTTGAGAAGACAATAGAGCTAATGGGTAAGAGAGGCTTGGAAGGGAGATGAGCAGCAGAAAGGGACCTTGCTTTTGAGTCTGGGTTGAATTTCTTCCATAAAGATGACAAAAACAAATGTTATTCTCATTTGAAAGAAAGGGACATTGAGGCTGAAGGGTTAGCAGCAGTCCTATGGCCATGGGTCAGAAAGGAAATTTGTACCCCAGAGTTCTTCCTGATACAATAGAAGCCACCTCTAAGTAGCTGGTTGCTTGGTGACGGAGAACAGAAATGGACTTCAAGAACTTTTACATAATTTCCCTTGTCCAGAGACGTTATAAATTCTTCAGACATTCTTCGGATTAGATCCTTACTTTTCAAATGTCACTCTTTATTCCAGAAGGCATGTCTTGTAATGGAAAACACTAATCTTTTCTCAGAAATGGTCACGTAGCCCCAGAAATGTGTAAATGCTTTCCTTAAAATACTCCTGGATTTTTCAAAAATCTTTTTTTCCCTTCTATAATCTGAGAAACCTTAGATTTAAATTAAGTATCTCCCCACCCTCCTAAAGAAAGTTCTTAATGTTCCCAGACCAGGTCTTTCTCATATAACAGACTTACATGGGAATCTTTTTCTTCTATTAAAGTTTTTATAAGATGCCTCATTTTGGTATCAAAGTGTGTCTTTGAAAGTTACACAGATTGGGCAGGTAGGTGATGCAGTAGATAAGACACAGAGCCAGCAGTCAGGAAGACTTGATCCAGCCTCAGAAACCTATTCTCTGTGTCTTTGGGCCAATCATTTAACCTCTCTGCCTCAGTTTCCTCAACTATAAAATGGGGGAGGGGAGTGAGATAACAACACCTACCTCCTAAGGTTGTTGTGAGGATCCAATGAGGTAATATTCATTAAGTGCTTAACACAGTACCCAGAAAATGCAAGATGTTTTAGCAATCCTACTAGTTTTTAAGAAGTGAAAACTCTCATAGGTCCAATCAAGCCCCAAAGGCTTTCTATATGAGTCCAGACATGGATTTCCTGCACGTCAGTGTCTGAGAAGACGATTACCCTATTTGGGGCAATACAATGGTCAGCAAATATAATCATCTTCTACTCAGTTGTAAAAAAAAAAAAAAATAGGTGTGATCTGCATGAAGGAATGGTATAACCCCACTGCAGGAATTCTTAGAATCCTGAAAAAGGTAGTTTTTTTTTATGGAATATAGGCACTTGCAGTACTTTTTTATCTCAGAAATCTATTCTTGGTGATCAAATATTTCCACCGGACTCAACATCATTTGGTTTGTCAGTATCTATCTCTTCCAAATTTGAGGTCAAATTTGGTTAGATAATTTCTCATTTTTATAAAAATAAATTAGTACTGAAAGTTCATTGTGATTTGAAAAGCTTTACTTTTTTTCTTGAACTTATAAGACTAAATTTAATGAATAATAAGAGTATCAATGTTGCCATTTTACACATTAGAAAACTAAGAGTGTGGGAGGCCGAATGACTTGTTTAGAATAAGTAAATGTTTGAGGTGATCGTAGAACTCCAAGGCGTCCTATTCTAGAGACAGTAAAGAGCTCTGAAAAGTCCTCCCACTGGTACGAAGGATGGTCTTGAGAAGGGAGAGCTTGGAAGCCAGGACTCCTATCAAGGGTCTTTGGTGACAGTTCAAGCTGCCAGTTTTAACAGCTTAAATTAGTTCGGTCATGGGAGGAGAGAGAATGAAATGTATGAAATAAGTACACATTTCTCCTCATGCCCAAGAACTTCCTGTTTATTGTTTTCCTGCTATATTTTTACATTTCGAAACTTTTGAATTCTAATCTCTTCCTCCTTCTAGCTCCACCCTCATCTATTGAGAAGGCAAGCAGTATGATGCAAAATATACATGTGAAGTCATAAGAAGCATTTCCCCATTAGCCATGTTGCAAAAATAAAATAAAATAAAAACAAAGAAAAAATATGCTTCAATCTTCACTCAGAGGTTATCTGGAGGTGAATAGCATTTTAAATCATGGATCCTTTGGAATTGCCTTGGATCATTGTGTTGATCACACTAAGTCTTTTACAGTTGATCCTCCTATAATATTGCTTCTATTGTATATAATATTCTCCTGGTTCTGCTCACTTCACTTTGCATCAGTTCATATAATTCTTCCAAGGTTTTTCTGAAACCACCCTGCTTGTCATTTCTTATAATAAAGTAGAGTTTTATCACATTCTACCACAACTTGTTCAGTTATTCCTTAATTAATGGGCATCCCCCCAATTTGCAATTCTATGCCACCATAAAAAGAGCTGCTATGAATATTTTTATATTCATGGGTGCTTCTTTTCTCATTGATCTCTTTGGGGTATAGACCTAGTAGAGGTATTGTTGGGTCAAAGGGTATGTACAGTTTTATAGCCTTTTGGGTGTAGTTCCAAATTGCTTTACAGGATTGTTGGACCACTTCACAACTCCACCAACAGTACAGTGTTGTTATTGAGTTGTTTCATTCATGCCCCCCATTCTGTGACCCCATTTGGGATTTTCTTGGCAAAGATACTGGAATGGCTTGTCTTTTCTTTCTCCAACTCATTTTTCAGATGAGGAAACTGAGACAAATATGGTTAGTAACTTGCTCAGGGTCACACAGTGAATAGTGCCTGAGACTGGACTTGAACTAAGGTCCTTCTGACTCCAGGGCTGGCGCTCTATCCACTATACCACATAGTTTCCCAGTGGGGCATTAATGATCTCTATTCTCCCAATCCCCTTAATCATTTCTCATTTTCCTTTCTCTGTCATATTAGCCAATTTGATAGGTGGTGGTGTTTTAACATGCGTTTCTCTCATCAATAGTGATTTAAAGTATTTTTCCATGAACATTGAACATTTTGATTTCTTCTTCTGAAAACTGCCTATTCATATCCTTTGACCAATTTAGTAACTGAGTAATGACCCTTATTTTTAGAAATTTGGCTCTGTTCCTCATGTGTTTGAGAAATGAAGTCTTTATTTGAGAAAATGAAAAAAATCATCCAAGTTTCTTATTTTCCTTCTAATTTTGGTTGCATTAGTTTGGTTTGTGCAAATTCTTTTTAATTTAGTGTGATCAAAATTATCCTTTTTACTTCTTCTGATCCTCTCCGTCTTACTTGGTCATGAAACCTTTATCAAAAACTTGGCTAGAGAGGGGAGCACAATTACAAAATCCTCTTCACACAACTAAAGACAGATCCAACATGAAAATATCGTGGTCATCTGCTCCTGTATGTTGTGCACCTAATCTCTTCTACTGATCAATCACTCTACTGTTTCATCCAGTACCAAATTGTTTTTCACGATCACTAATTTGCAGCACAATTTGAAAGTCTTCCTTCTTTCATTTCCCCCCCACTGATTTCCTTGATATTCTTAACATTTTCTTCTTCCAGATGAATTGTTATTATTTTTTCTAACTCTATAAAATAATTCATTGGTTGTTTGTTTGGTGTGACACTGAATAAGTGAATTAATTTGTGTAGAAATGTAATTTTAATTATATTGTGTCGCCCTACCCATAACCAATTAATATTTCTTTAATTCTTTAGATCTTTCTTTGTGTGAAGAATATTTTGCAATTGTGTCCAGATCATCCCTGAGTTTGTCTTAGCAGGTAGACTTGCAGATATTGTATATTGTCCAGTCTTTTTAAATGGAATTTCTCCCTCTATTTCTTCCTGTTGGGTTTTGTTGGTAGTATATAGAAATGGTGATGATTTATATAGGTTTATTTTGTATCTTGCAACTTTTCTAAAGTTGTTCATTGTTTCAACTAATTTTTACTTGATTGTCCATGATTGTCTAAGTATATAATTATATTATCTGAGAAGAGTGACAATTTTGATTCAACATTGCTTATGTTTTTCCTTCAATTTATTTTTGTTTTATTGCGATAGCTAGCATTTCTAGCACAATATTGAATAATCATGATAATGGACATTCTTGCTGCACTACTAGTCTTGCTGAGAAAGCTTCAGGTTTATCCCCATTACAGATAATGCTTGCTGATGGTTTTAGACAGAAATCATTTTAAGGAAGACTACTTTTTTTCCTATGATGGCCAGTGTTTGCTTGTTTTTTTAATAGTAATGGATATTACACTTTATGCAAAGCTCTTTCTGTATCTATTCATTGTGATTTTTGTTGTTTTTGTTATTCATATGATCAATTTTGCTGAGTTTTCCTAATATTGAACCAGCTCTGCATTCCTGGTATAAATCTCATCTGTTTTTAGTGCATGATCTTTGTGATCATGCCCGTGCAGGTTGAAAACCTGGAAAGAACTTTTCATTTTGCATTGGCATTCAGTTTCTTCATTTTAGGAAATATGATTATCCAATATTTCCTCTCTGGCCCCACAAAGCAATGAGTGGATAGCAAATGAGCCATTTCTTTTAAACACCAGATCTAGCTTTGCCTCTGTGGGGAACAAAAGAAAAGCAAACAAAACAAATCTATGGACATTGACTTCAGGCTTAGGGGTTTTTTTTTTTATTCTAAATCCCAAATTAGCCCTTAGTTGATGAATTGATGAAATGTTTTGTAGATTTCAGATCAGGCAGACCTCATGGAACAGATTTGTCTAACTGCCTTTGGTAGACATTAACAGCATGAACCAGATGTGCATTGTGATCTATACCCAAAAGTTCTTAACCTCAGATGGTGAGAACTTTAGATATATAGATGATGGATAGATAGGTAGATAGATGATAGAGATGATAGATAGATAGATAGATAGATAGATAGATAGATAGATAGATAGATAGATAGATAGATAGATAGATAGAAAGATAGATAGATAGAAAGATAGATAGATAGATAGACAGATAGATAGATAGACAGACAGACAGACAGACAGACAGACAGACAGACAGATAGATAGATAGATAGATAGATAGATAGATAGATAGATAGATAGAAAGATAGATAGATAGATGAATGGATAGATATGTATATATTTATATGTAATGTGTTGATAACTATAATTCAAATATTATTAGCTTTCTTTGCAATGTTATGCAGTATTTTACTTTATATATTTAAAAGCATGATTCTGAGAAGGGGTCCATGGGCTTCACCAGTTTGCACAAAGGGTCCAGGACAGAAAAAATGATGAAGCCCTGATCTATGTTAGCAGTAGTTTGCTTCCAGGTGCAATTCAAAGTGCTTGTTTGAATGCACTCACATCACACCTGTCAGGTTTATTTTAGCCATCACCTCCCCTTTCATTCCTGGGTATCTAAGGCATTCTTTCTATACAACTTTAAGTTTGAATGCCCGAAAGTAGAGAAAGGGGAGGGTGGTAATTGAGAACTTCATTGCCTGCTACATAGGGAGCACTTCATTTGCTCCTGTTTCTGGCAAGTCAGCTTTAGGATAACCTATGTATAAGTTAGGGATAAAAAACACTCATTGCAGAGATGCAACCAGGAAGGATAGATTAGAGAGTCACCCTTGGAGTCACACACACCTGTATTAAGGTCTTCCTTCCAACTCTCACTTAGCTGAGCTGTGTGACGAGGCACAAATTACTCAACTTCTTGTTTCCACACCCTTAACTTTCTACCTGCTACATAGAAGAGCAGAGGAAGTGGGGAACGGTGGGAAAAGAATTGGATTTGGAGTCAGAAGATCTGGGTTCCAATCCTGCCTGTCTATTGACTATCTTTGTGACTTTAGGCAAATGAATTCACCTCTCTGGCCTTTAGTTTCCTAATCTTTAAAGTGAAGTAGGACAGCTAAGTGGTGCCATAGTGCACAGAGTGTCCAGTCTGGAGCCAGAAGGCTCATCATTCTCAGTTCAAATTCACCCTCAAATACTTCCTAGCTGTGTGACCCTGGGCAAGTCATTTAACTCTGTTGACCTCAGTTTCCTCATCTGTAAAATGAGCTGGAGAAGGAAATGGCAAACCATCCCAGTACCTCTGCCAAGAAAACTCCAGATGAGTCCTAAATAGTTGATTCAACAGCAACAGAGTGAAAAAGGGTGGGGTGGGGAGGAGGTTGACCAAATGGCCTCCGAAGTTTCTTTCCAGCTCTAAATATATGCTTCTGGTTCAGGGAGGTGGTTCGGTGGATAGAGCACTGGGCCTGGGGTCAGGAAGACCAGAGTTCAAATTCAGCCTCAGCTACTTACTTAGCAGTGTGTCTCTGGTCAATTCACTTAATCTCAGTTTTCTCAAGTGTGAAATAAGGAATGATAATATCTTCCAGAGTTGTTTTGAGGATAAAATGAGACACTATTTGTAAAATAGCTTGCAAACCTTAAAGTGATATATATATTAGGTATATAATTTCCTATTAGCTATTGTGATCCTATGAGTAGGATGACCTATAAGGTCTCTCTTAGTTCCAAAATTATAATCCTGCAAGATATTAATTAGCTCTGATTCATGCTCAAGGAAGAAAGCTTTTAAGTGAAAATAAAAAACACTTGGCTAATGCCTTAACTGAGGATAAGGGAATTTAAATATCAGACTTTTCTAAATCTTCAGTTTGTTTTCCTTCCTCATGAAAGAGTTAATGGGCTTGTACCTCCTCTTTACAGGAAATTGCACATACGTTTGCTTTGGCGGGTCAGATAAATAAACTCCTCCATGTGTTTTGAATGATTGCATGATATGCAAATAAGTTGAAATAAGGCAATCCAGCTTTGCTCCAGCCAGCCAGAAGCATCAGTCAGCGCTGGGCTGCTGAGGAGTGCCTGCCCATCCAGAAGAATGGTAAGCTATGATGTTCCTTACCCATGGGAGTCTGGTTTTTTCGTGTCATGTTGGACCAGCAACTAGTGGCCTCCCTGGAAAAGTGGGTGGTTGGTGTTTTGGATAATGCATAAACCAGAGCCAGCTGGGCCAAATTCATTCCAAAAGGGGAGAAGAGGTTAACTCCAAGTGGCTGATGGTGAACATCTAAACTGTTTTCTGTCTTGAGGATTAATGTCAAAAGCACTGATCTCTCTAAAAACTAATGTTCCTTTAAAATAAAATTGCCAAAGCCTTGCTTCAGGTGACCAGTGATGTTAGTGGTCTCTGACAATGTTTGAAGAGCTTCAAATTTCACTCAAATCAGTAAGTGGAGTTACTGAAACAGCTTCCGTCATCCTGTAGGGGAATTACGGAGGACAAACAATGTTATGCTTGCTAGGAATATAACTTGTTCTGACAGTTGACTAGCAATATATATTGAAGAAGTGTTTGAAGATGATTGTTTATATCGCTGTTTGCATTTAATATGAATGTTATTTTATTTAATATTACTATGTATTATAAAGTCAAGGGAAAAGAAACGCAAGCATATTTTGAAAGGAAGAAGAAAACCTCCCAATGTATCGAAGAACTTAAACCCCTCTGTTTTCCAAAAAATGTGACCTAAGATGCCATATGAACATATGTATAAGGTGTCACATGATTATTTGTAAAAACAATAATAAATATTATATCAGAGCATAGAATATTAATGTTTTAATTCTTTGGTGTAGGATGCTATTTGAACAACAAATGCAAAATGATCAAAACCTTAATGGTTTTTCTTTCCCTGAGCATTCAGAAAGTTTTAATAATTGAAAACCTTATTAAATAGAAGCAGGTTTTTTTTTTAATTTTCAGCGGAGGCAATCTACCTTGTATTGCCAAGGAAGAACCTGCCTCAGGGTTCTTGGAGATTCTATAGATACAGTGCTTTGCAATTTTCAAAGTTCTATGTCAATGCCAGCTGTTATATTGTCATCATTATTATTGGTTTGGTTAACATAAAATGTTTTAACATACTGAGAAATTCCTAAATTGCTTATTCCAGTTTTACAAGTAAAATCTCAAATGTATTTGAAACAGTTGTAAATGTATTTTGTGAAATAAGAAACTTATCAGCTCATAGAAAAAAAGCCAGTGGGAAATTACAACATGAATGTGATACTGCGTGTTGCTCAAATTCCCCGAGGAGTCAGCTAAATAACTGCTGGCTTCTTTCACTGTTTAACCCATTTATGTGAACATGACCCTACATAAAGCTTTGGAACTCAGGCACAGTTTGGAGACAGCTTGGAGGATTCAGGATTCCCCTTTCACTGCTGTTCTCCACCAACCATTAGAAGAGCCTCCGAAGGGAAATTTTGTAATTTAACCTGTAGCCTGGTTGTCACTGTTTCTGTTCATTTCTTAAAGCACTGAAGGTAGAAATCCAAGTGTAAATTCTTTATGGGAAAAGACCTTCTGATTCTATTATGTTGTTGCATAGAAAGAGAAGGGTCCTGGGAAGCATCTTTGGAGCCTGTAAAACATTTGCAAAACAACACTGCCAATGACCGTTGTTATCACCCACTATCTTTTGGTACCTAACGAACTAAATATTGAAGGTCCAAGGAGGCTTATCTTATCTTACAAGTGTTGACTTTAAGACTCTTGTCTTTGCAATCTCCCATCTATTAGAAGAAAACTAAAGAAAAGCAGCGTTGTCATACATTTATGGGCAAGGTAACAAATGCCAGGAGACAGAGCCAGCTGACCCTTTGTGACTTCTTCTAGCTTTGGTCTTTCCCATTGGAGAAGTCCAGGGAGAAAACTCCAACCCTCGGACATTCCCTTGCCTTTATCTCCCTAGGTTCACTGCTCATCTGGCTCCTAGTAACACTGACTTTTCCTGTTGCTATTATCCCTCTGGGGTAATGACTCTGCTTGCCCTCTATGTCTCACTTACACATTTAGGCAAGTTTGGAGAACGTACTGGGAGCAGAACACTAGGCACTCTAGCAAGAGGTGTAAGGGGAGGTGGGACCAGAGTGTTTATGGGGAGGATGGCGGGAGGGAGGAGAGAGGAGGCTCACGTGGGCATAAAATAAATGTGAGTCCTTTTCTAAAAGGGCCTTCAAGTATAATAATTTTTCACTTTGGTACACGAAATAAATTTTGTTTAAAGCCAACCCACCAAAATATGAATCACATGTTCATTTCTTAAAGAGACTTTTTAAAGCAACCTTATAATGCTAACTTTTATTTTTTTCCATCTCCAAATATCGATCTGCTCTCCCCTCCTACTTAGGGATCATCCCTTGAAACAAAGGATAAACAAATAGAAAAAAAAAAAAAAGCACTTAACAAAACTAGACCAGGCTGGCTCAGTCTGATGCAGCGTTCCACACCAGCCACATTTCACCTCTCCAAATAAGGGAGGGAAGCGAATTGTCCTATCTCTTCTCTAAGGCCAAGCTCAGTCATTGCCATTATATCACACTCAGTCTGTTTGTTCTTTCCATTTATAGTGTTGCAATAATGGGCATATTTTCCTGATTATTTTCCTCTATATTAGTTCTTATAGGTCTTCACCCACTTTTCTGAATTCTTCAGAACTGCCATTTCTTAAGGTCTTGGAATATTCAATTTCATTTTCCTGGCATAATTTACCTTACTGTTCTCCATTTGATTGGTATCTACTTTGTTTCCAGTTTTTTTTTTGTTTTTTGGTTTTTTGGTTTTTTTTGCTGCTGTTGATAAAGGACTACTATGAATATTTTTGGTGCATATGGAACCATTATTTCTGTCTTTGAGCCCCTGAGGGTAGATACACAAATGATTCCTAAAGTCTCAGTGTGGTATTAAACCTTAAATAGCTTAAAATCACACTAAGACTTTTGGGTCACTGTGTATAAACACACATACATGTATTTACATATGTATGTATATATACATATGTGTATATTTATGTATGTAGGTATACAGGATGATTCAAAAGTCAGTATCGTTTTAAGCTATTAATATATACGTATAAACATGTACACACACATTTACATGTGTGTATGTGCTTCTGTGTGTATATATGTACAGCAGTAGGATCTCTAGGCCAAAGGGCATGGGCATTGTAGTCACTTTTTTTTTTTTTATTTTTAACATAATTCCAAGTTCTTCTCCAAAATGGTTCTTCTAACAAAATGTTTAGCATTATCAAATGATTCAGCATCAAAACAAATAAGATGTTTTGGGTGACAATGCCACGAAAGGAGAAGCAGTGACATCTGCTTTGATACTACTTCTTCAGGACCATGGATTCTTTCCATCTCACTTGGAGCTAAAAGCCGCCATGTATATTATTTTCCCCATTAGAATGTGAGCTCTTGGAGAGAAGAATCATTGTACTTTTCTACCTTTATCTCCACTGCTTTTCACATAGTAAGTGTTTAAGAAATGCTTCATTCAAAATGCTCTAAATCACCATTGATTAGAGAAATGCAAATTAAAACAACTCTGAGGTACTACCTCACACTGTCAGATTGACCAATAGAATTGTAAAGGAAAAGGATAAATGTTGGAGAAGATGCGGGAAAATTGGAACACTAACGCATTGTTGGTGGAATTGTGAACTGATCTAACTATTCTGGGGAGCATTTTGGAACTATGCCCAAAAGACTATAAAACAATACATACCATTTGATTCAGCCATACCGTTACTAGGTCTGTATCCCAAAGAGATCATAAAGAATAGAAAAGGATGGAGCCAAGATGGCGGAGTAGAAACACACAAATACACTAGCTCCAAACCCACAGCCCATGAAATATCTGTAGTAAAGAGCTGCCAATAAATTCGGGAGCAGGAGAAGCCACATAACAGCAGAGTGGATAAGATTTCTGTTCCAGAGGGACCTGCAAACCTCTCGCAAAAGGTCCGTTATGCTGCGGATGCGGAGCCCAGCCCAGCCCTGCCGCAGCCATGGCACCGAGAGGAGCAGATCTGAGCGAACTTCAGGGACGGGATCTCCAGTGGCTGCGCGGTTCCGTCTACCCACAGGTGACGGGGGTCGGTGAGAAGGTCTCTTTGGTGGGTCAAGAGGGGAGTGGGGTGCCCCCATACTCAGGCCCCCTTGGGAGGCAACAGCGGAGGCAGGAGCAGACCAAGGCTCCCCAAGGGGGCAGGAGCCTGGATCCATTGTTGAAGGTCTCTGCATAAACCCCCTGAGGGAACTGAGCCTGTGAGGTGGCCCTGCCCCCACCTGAGCACCTGAACTTAATCTCACACTGAATAGCAGCCCTGCCCCCACCCAAAGCCCTGAGGCTGGAAAGCAGCATTTGAGTCTCAGATCCCAAGCTCTGGCTGGGAGGATCTGGAGGAGAGGTGGGTGTGAGGAGAATATTCAGAGGTCAAGTCACTGGCTGGGAAAATGCCCAGAAAATGGAAAAAAACCAAGACTATAGAGGGTTACTTTCTTGGTGAGCAGGTTTCTCCTCCCCTCCTTTCTGATGAGGAAGAGCAGTGTTCACCATCAGGGGAAGACACGGAAGTCAGTGCTTCTACATCCCAGCCCACTCAATGGGATCAGTTCTGGGAAAAGGTCATAAAGAGCTCAAAAAATTTTCAAAATTATGCTAGAGAGGTGGAGGAAAAACTGGGACGAGCAATAAAAGACTTGCAAGCAAAGTATGAACAGCAGATCAGCTCCCTGCTAAAGGAGACCCCAAAAAATGCTGAAGAAAATAACACCCTGAAAAATAGGCTAACTCAATTGGCAAAGGAGGTTCAAGAAGCCAATGAGGAGAAGAATGCTTTCAAAAGCAGAATTAGCCAAATGGAAAAGGAGATTCAAAAGCTCACTGAAAAAAATAGTTCTTTCAAAATTAGAATGGAACAGATGGAGGCTAATGACTTTATGAAAAACCAAGAAATCACAAAACAAAAACAAAAGAATGAAAAAATGGAAGATAATGTGAAATATCTCATTGGAAAAACAACTGACCTGGAAAACAGATCCAGGAGACACAATTTAAAAATTATGGGCCTACCTGAAAGCCATGATCAAGAAAAGAGCCTAGACATCATCTTTCATGAAATTATCAAGGAAAACTGCCCTGACATTCTAGAACCAGATGGCAAAATAAATATTGAAAGAATCCACCGATCACCACCTGAAAAAGATCCAAAAAGAGAAACTCCTAGGAATATTGTGGCCAAATTCCAGAATTCGAAGGTCAAGGAGAAAATATTGCAAGCAGCTAGAAAGAAACAATTCAAGTACTGTGGAAATACAATCAGGATAACACAAGATCTAGCAGCTTCTACATTAAGGGATCAAAGGGCATGGAATAAGATATTCCAGAAGTCAAAGGAACTAGGACTAAAACCAAGAATCACCTACCCAGCAAAACTGAGTATAATACTTCAGGGGAAAAATTGGTCTTTCAATGAAATAGAGAACTTTCAAGCATTCTTGATGAAAAGACCAGAGCTAAAAAGAAAATTTGACTTTCAAACACAAGAATGAAGAGAACCATGAAAAGGTAAACAGCAAAGAGAAGTCATAAGGGACTTATAAAAATTGAACTGTTTACATCCCTACATGGAAAGACAATATTAGTAACTCTTGAAACTATTCAGTATCTGGGTACTTGGTGGGATTACACATACACACATGCACACGCACACACTCATAGAGACAGAGTGCACAGAGTGAATTGAATAGGATGGGGTCATATCTTAAAAAAAAAAATGAAATCAAGCAGTGAGAGAGAAATATATGGGAGGAGAAAGGGAGAAATGGAATGGGGCAAATTATCTCTCATAAAAGAGGCAAGCAAAAGATTTTTTTAGTTTGGGGAAAAAGAGGGGAGGTGAGAGAAAAACATGAAGTTTACTCTCATCACATTCCACTAAAGGAAGGAATAAAATGCACACTCATTTTGGTATGAAAACCTATCTTACAATACAGGAAGGTGGGGGACAAGGGGATAAACAGGGTGGGGGGGATGATGGAAGGGAGGGCATGGGGAGGAGGGTACAATTTGAGGTCGACACTCACAGGGAGGGACAGGATCAAAAGAGAGAATAGAAGTAATGGGGGACAGGATAGGATGGAGGGAAATATAGTTAGTCTTATACAACACAACTATTATGGAAGTCATTTGCAAAACTACACAGATTTGGCTTATATTGAATTGCTTGCCTTCCAAAGGGAGGGGGTGGGGAGGGAGGGAGGAAAAGAAGTTGGAACTCAAAGTTTTAGGAATAACTGTCAAGTACTGTTCTTGCCACTAGGAAATAAGAAATACAGGTAAAGGGTATAGAAAGTTATTTGGCCCAACAGGACAGAGGAGAGGATGGAGACAAGGGCAGAGAGGAATGATGGAGGAGAGAGCGCAGTGGTGATGGGGGCAATTGGAATGCTCGGTGTTTTGGGGTGGGGGGAGGGGACAAGGGGGAAGAAAATTTGGAGCCCAAACATTCTGTGAAAATGAATGTTAAAAGTGAAATAAATAAATAAATTTATTTAAAAAAAAATAATAGAAAAAGACCAACATGTACAAAAATATATTAGCTCCTTTTGTGGTGGCAAAAAATTAGAAATTAAGCTATGTCCATCAGTCGGGGAGTGTCTGAAAAAGTTGTGGTATGTAAATGGAATGGGATACTATTGTTCTTTAAGAAATGATGGAAAGACAAATTTCAGAAAAACCTGGAAAGTCTCACATGAACTGATGCTGAGTGAAGTGAACAGAATCAGGAGAACAAGGTACTCAGTAACAGTAACATTGTGCAGTGATCAATTATGATGGACTTAGCTCTTCTCAGAAATACAGTGATTCAAGACAATTCCGAAAGACTCATAACGGAAAATGGTATTCACATCCAGAGAAAGAACTATGGAGTCTG
The DNA here is from genome assembly GCF_028372415.1 of Notamacropus eugenii. Lineage (NCBI taxonomy): Eukaryota > Metazoa > Chordata > Mammalia > Diprotodontia > Macropodidae > Notamacropus > Notamacropus eugenii. The sequence continues at coordinate 376,673,499 of NC_092877.1, read as the reverse complement.
AATGCAAATCAAAGCATACTATGTTCATTTTTTTGTTGTCTTTTTTTCTTTCTCATGCTTTCCCCCTTTTGTTCTGATTCTTCTTCTACAACAATCCAATTGTCACCATCTTGGGGAGAGGGGAAGAAAAAGTTGAAACTCAAAATGTTACAAAAAAATGAATGTTGAAAACTATCTTTACATGTAATTGGAAAAAAAGATACTAATAAGTACAAAAAAAGGAAAAAAATAAAATGGTAAACTGAATTATAAAAAAAAATAAATACATTCAATGGTGGGACCAATTTGCAGTTCCACCAACAATGTACTTGTGATCATGAAAGATAATATATATGAAGGGCTTTCTGATTCTAAGGCTATAAAAATGAGTTATTACTACTGTAAATATTTTCAACCACCATGCCCAAGATGGCACTACTGAATTTGAGAACACTAGTGGATGGGTCTCTGGCTTGAATTTTGCATTTACCTGTGACTAGGGGACTCCTAACTGGGACATTTTGGAGGAAAAGGTAAGGGAAAATTTTGCATTTTTAGAAGACTTGGTTCTATTTCTGCTCAGGGGGTTGGGGGGGGTGCTTCCTAGCATGCTGGCTGTTACCCTCCACCTTGTCCCCATTTTTGAGGTCCCCACATGGTGGTCTGTGATCGCATGTAATTGATATAAGCAGATTCAGGAAAAAATCCCTCATTCTTCTTTGGGGGGCATGAAATAATTTTAAAATTATTTCTAGAAGCTGTATTTGTCTGATTATGCAAAGAAATCTGAATAAAGAAGCAACCAGGGGTACTTATGTGTTAGACTTACTCCTGGTGTGGTTTCCAGGAACTTTCTTCAAACTATGGAAATCATCTTTTCCAAACCTGACAAATGGGCTTATTTTGTGAAAGCTTCAGGATTAATGAAAACCAGAAACAACTAATTTTGCTTAATGTTTGCATTTATACATTTTTTCAGTAAATAAAACTCTCCACTTTATTTTTTGTTAATTTCCCAAAATACGAGGTTGAAGGAGTTGCCTGATTGTCCTTAAGCCTCAGAAGACTTTCAAAATAAGTTTTGAAAAGAAAATGTTATTGTTGACCTTGCAGTTAGTTAATTCAATACTAATGTTAAAACCAATAGCTAACATTTTCATAGCACCTTGAAATCAGGAAAACTCAAAGCACTGTATCTGTATATATTAATACATATATAGAAAATCATCTTATTTGGTCCTTGTCATCCCTGTGAAGGAGATACTATTATTATTTTCATTTTGCAATGAGAAAACTAAATCACAGAGAGGTTAGGTGACTTGCCTAGAGTCACACTTCAAGGAAGGGTTTTTGAATTTAGGAATTTCCCAATTTCAAATGTCAAACTTTCTACGCATGATATCTGTCTCAGTAATTTGAAGAAACACTTAAGTTCCTGTTATTAGCCACACACTGTTCTAGATGCAGAGACAGAAGCAAAAAGAAAATGTTCAAGCTCTCTAGAAACTTACAGTATACTGGTCAGAAACAACATATATACAGATGAGTAAATATGAAATATAGAGAATACAAAGTAATTAAATGAGGGAATCACCAAAAACCTCTTATAGGAGGTGCTCCTCAAACTGAGTCTCAAAAGAAGCTAGGGATTCCAATTTCAAGGTGAGACTGGAGACTATTCTAAGGATGGGGCTCAGCCTTTGCAAAGGCATAGAAGAGAATTACATAGCCTACTTTTGATGGAATGTAGATTGTGACTAATCTGAAACCAGTTTGAATTGGAGTGAGATTTGAAAGGTAGCACTCACAAGTTTGGTCTGCAAAGTCATTGCTTCTCAGGTAATTCAGGTAGTTACATGAAACAAGTACTTGGAGATTGGAAGATGACAGGTCATAGATTTATGAAACTGGAGAGGACCTTAACTACTTTGAGCCATTCACCTACAAGATGAGGAGGCTGAGTCAGAAAAGAGAAGTAACATCCAATTGATCTAGGCAATGAAAAGGGAGCTGGGTCTTGAGCTCAGGTCAGTTGACATAACTAGGAATGTTGGACCCTTGTGGGTGAAGTACATGTGAATGTTTGACCCAGAATGGACTGAAGACAAATATTTTCCAAAATACTTGTCTTTGCTTTTCAAAATCACATAAGGATGTAATTCTACCTGTTTCCTAGGAAGCAGGACGACAATGATTCAACTGTAGTGAGATGTTAGAATTTGTTTTGTTTTTGCTGAGGATATTGCTTACTTTTAAAATACACATTGGATCCCAGATTTAGAGCTAGAAGGGACTTCAGGCTACTTCAGCCCTCTCATTTTATGGATAAGGAAATGGAGGGCTAGAGAGTTTAAATCATTTCCCTAGGGTCACAGAAGCATTAAGGCTTGGTTCTATCACATGATTTTGGTCTCACAGAATAGAAATGTCATGATTTGTTCCTAATTTTTTTCTTCTTCTTCTTGCTCAGGATGAGAACAAAACTTGTGAGAAATGGCTAGGAGCAGAGGCAATTCTAGAAAAGGACTTTCTTTCTACCATCTATTCCATTGAGTTTGTGGTTGGCATCCTTGGGAACACAGCTGTTGTCTTGGGCTATCTCTTCTGTCTGAAAAACTGGAAAAGTGGCAACATTTACCTGTTTAATCTCTCCCTTTCTGACCTTGCCTTCCTGTGTACACTCCCCATGTTGGTGAGAGGGTATGCTAATGAGAAATGGACATATGGCAATATCCTGTGCATAAGTAACAGGTACTTACTCCATGCCAACTTGTACACAAGCATCCTTTTCCTTACATTTATCAGTATTGACCGGTACCTGCTGATGAGATTTCCCTTCCGAGAACATTTTCTGCAAAAGAAAGAAGTCTCTATCTTGATCTCGGTGGGCATCTGGATTTGTGTCACCCTTGAGCTTCTACCAATCCTCCTTTTCATCGAACCAACCACAGCAAACAATGGCACTACCTGTAATGACTATGCGAGTTCTGGAGATCCCAAACACAATCTTATCTATAGCGTGTGTCTGACCATGCTAGGGTTCCTCCTCCCACTCTTTGTCATGTGTTTCTTTTACCTGAAAATTGTTCTTTTCCTAAAGGAGAGAAGCAGACAATTCACTACGTCACTTCCCCTTGAGAAGCCTCTCAACTTGGTCATCATGGCCGTGGTGATATTCTCAGTTCTCTTTACCCCCTACCACATCATGCGGAATGTGAGAATAGCTTCCCGCCTTGAGATCTGGAAGCAGACAAAATGCACACAGGTCATCATCAACTCATTCTATATTTTGACCCGACCTTTGGCCTTTCTAAACAGTGTAATCAACCCTCTTTTCTATTTCCTGATGGGGGATCACTTCAGGGATATGATGGTCAATCAAATGAGGGTCTTCTTCAAATTCATTAGAAGGTGACCACACTAGTCTGCTGATGGCATGCTTCAAAGACATGTGGCGTTCTCCTTTCTTTGAGGTAATATGTTTTTGTTTCTCTGATAAGTCACATGGATTGTTGGCTTGTTTTGTTGACTCCCAGGTTCTTCTAAGAAGGCTTTAGCTCTGTTCCCTGAAATATGGATCAACTACCCTTATGTCTCCTTAAAATGTACACCTATCTTTTTTAATACCAACATATTTAGGTATGAGTCAAGGAACTCTACTGTCTCTGAAGAAATGATCGTAAATTGCCAATAGGGCAAAAGAAAGGCACATGGTGGTCAAGAGCTGGATACAACATATCAAGGAATGAGGAAGGAAGAGTGACATATGAATGTCATCATGGTGATAAATGATGGAAAAAAAGACAATGGGCTCCTCCTATGGAGAGAGCAGGGGTCCCATGTCCCCCATTAGTATCCTCATGAATCAAGATAATTTGACAATGCCCTCTCCTCCCTACTTCCCCAATACATTGGGTCACCTCTCGGCAGCAAACTTATGGGAACTACATAGGCTGTGCAGTCCAATCTCTATCACTAGAGAGAATGGCCATGTTAGTGAGATCACAGATGCATCAAAAGACTTGGATCAATGTGAAGAGAAGTTACTTCAGCAGATGTAGTGAGATGAATGTGTGGACAGATCGAACTGTGTGCAATTTACAATGTTTCCTTCAGTTATTGTTAAAAGGAAACTTCCTGTTCTATGAGGAAATTTATCAGCAGAGAAAAAGCACGTGAAGGCACTAAATTTTATGGATGGAAACACTGATAAATTGAGAAAAAAGTATAGTATTCGGGAAGGCAGAGAAAAATTTCTTGCCCTCCTCCAAAATCCTTTCACATTTCTATGGATACTTGTTATATGTTTATGTACATGTAGTAAACTCCCTGAGAGCAAGGCTTATTTCTTTTTTGGCTTTGTTTGCTTAGTACCTAACATGGTGAGGGATACATCTTAAGCTATGCCAAAGCTTAAAGTTCTACCAAGACTTTTGGACATTCAGTGTAGAAGGTGGTCAATAAATGCTTGTTAATTAATTCCGGGGTGTGTGATATGATATGTACATTAACTGTACTATGAAAATTCAGGAAGAAGCATCCCTTTCTCTTTCCTCTTATAGCCGCTACCCTGGAGTAGACCCTGGTTACATCCTACCTAGATCTCTGCAGGAGGTTTCCATTAGTCACTCCGTCTCAAATCTCTCCCCGCTCTAGGCCATCCTCCACTGAGCTGCCAAAGTTTCTCCTAAACCACAATTCTAGCCATGTCACACCCCCTACTCAAACTCCAATGGCTCCCTATACCTCCTTGACCAAATAGGGAATCCTCTGGCTTCCAAATCCCTTCACAACTTGGCCTTTCCTGTCTTCTTACACCTTCCTCCCTTCCATGGACTCTCCCATGGCAATGGCTCTGGCCTTCCTTTGCTTCCTTTCTTGCACAGGGCTTCATTCTGGGTCATCTCCAGTCATCCTGATGAATATCAGGTCACTGGATTCAGATGGCTCTGGAGGAGAAGTGAGGCTGGTGACCTGCACAGCCCTGTCTCACTCAAAACAAAGTCAAGTGCAAGTCATGTCATCGTTTCTCTGATGGCATGGTCTTCGGCACAGGGCACTCAAGTTTTTGGGAATACCTGTTCACTGCCTGGCTCCGTTTCAGATTCAGCTCAATTTCCACTTTCCACATCCTGTCCCTCCACAATGAGTCTCCCATTTACTGTGTGTCTATCTAGTGTGTACATGATCTTTTGTATGTTGTCTTCTCCATTAGAGTGGGAGCTCCCTGAGAGCAGGCATCATGATTTTACCTTCATTTATATCCAGGAACCTGTGACATAGTGCTTGGAACACAGCACTTCATAAATGCTTGTTACCTGGCTGACTCCTAGAAAATTTGAGAAGAGAAAGAACACTTAAATCTCATGCTGTAATAGTGACTTTGAAGAAGCCACCCTCCATCTGAACAGGGCTGTCCTTGACTTTTTTCCCCCAAGCCCACTTTTAGGATGTCAAAAAATAGGCAATTTCTTTTAAAGTTCCACTTTTTTCCCTCCTCAATAGCAGATGTGATGAAATAACTCAGGTGACTTTGATCCTCTCCAAGACCTATGATTGTGACCAGCAAAGAGCAAACTCACACCCTGCTTACCTGCCTCAAGAGCTGGCCACTAGCCTTCTGCGGATGAATGCCTACAAATAGCTCACATTCATTCAGCCCTTCAAGAATTTATCCAGAAGGTGATTAACTTAAATGAAGAAAGAAACATACATTTTCAAAAGTGGCCAATAGAGGAATTTGTTTTCCCTTTCCTATATGCTGGGGGATTTTTTAAAAATTTATTTTATGGGGAAGGTAGTGGGAGGGACAGACTAATTAAAAAGAAAAAAAAACAAAAGAACCAAGGGATATTGATGTTATAGTACAACACACTTAACTGAATATATTTTATTGCTATGCAATGGTACTGTTCAGAATTAACCCCCAGGGACTGGACCACATTGCCAAAGAGGACAGGTCATTTTGTGCCTAAAAAGAAGTATTTTTCTTCCTTATTGGCAGAGGACTGATATTGATATTATTGTTTTGAGGAATGAATGAGAAGTATGTTTTAGGAAGCTCAGTGGCACAGTGGATCGAGCACTCAGACTGGAGCCAGGAAGACTCATCTTCATGAGTTCAAATCCAGCATCAGACACTTAGTAACTGTGTGACCCTGGGCTAGCTGCTTAATCCTGTTTGCCTCAATTCCTCATCTATAAAATGATCTGGAAGAGGAAATGGCAAACCATTCCAGTATATTGCCAAGAGAACCCCAAATGGTGTCAGGAAGAGTTAGACAAGACTGAACAACAAATTTATTAGGGAAAAATGTGTTAAGTGCACAAGACTTTAAAGTGGGCACCATTTCTATTTTTAAATCATTGCATTGTTAAAGGTGCTTTTGTTGTGTAACAGTTAAAATAAACATTTTATTAAGCACCTACTACGTGCCTGACGCTGTACAATAAGCTGAGACTCCCCCAAGAGAAGGCAAACAGTCCCTGTTCTCTAGGAGTTTATAATCTAATGGGGTAGACAACATGTAAATCGCGACGTATATGTAAACAAGCTATAAACAGACAGCTGGAGAGATCCTTGGAAGACACTAAGGTTTAGGATGACTAGAAAAGGCTTGCTGTGGAGATGGGACTTTTGCTGAGATTTGGAACAAGCTGGGAATGCAGGGAACAGCCAGAAAAAATAAGTGGGGCCAGGAAGAAATGTGTCCTGTGTGAAGAAATAGAAGGGAAACCGGGTCCTGGATTTCAGAATACATGGAACTGACTCAGGTAGAAGAATTCTGAAGGAATGAGAGGACCAGGTTATGAAGAAACCAAATGGAGAAATTTATGTTTGGAGTCAGTGGAGTTCAGTGAGGAAGGGTATGATGCGGTGAGATCTGTATGATAGGGAGATTACTTTGGAAGGTCTCTCCCACGTTAGTCCAGTTGGTCTTGTAGCTTCAAAACCCATCACTGTCTCTGGATTGGAGGCTTTGAGTGCACAGTTGGCAAAAACATTTAAAAACTGATCGTTGTTATCACACTACAGCACGACATTGGAGCAGTGAGGAAGCAATGATTCAGAAAGGTAAATAGAGCCTGTGCTTAACTTCATTATTTCTATGGAAAGTACTTTAAGGAGATACATAAATGCCGGTTACTACTAGTAACATTAACTGACAATAATGCTAATCACAAATGTGGGTTGGGCGGCGTCCCCACAAACACAGCCATATGTCAACAAAGCAGCCTTGAGGGCTGGGGGCGGTGGCTCAGGATGGCCCATTGACCTGGAGCTTCTGGGTTGCCATGGACTATAGTGATCAGGTATGCACACTAAGTGCAGCACTAATATGGGAATCCCTATGGTATGTGGGCACACTAGGCTGCCCAAGATGGAGTGAAGGAGCCCCCCAAAATGGATCGGATTCAAGCTTCTGTATTGATCAGTACTGGGACTGGGTCTCTGAGAGGCTATTGAACCTAATAAGGTGGAGGAAAGTAATCTAAAACAAAACAAAACCACAAACCAAAAAAGTCACCAAACAAACGACTGAGTCAGGCACGTTTGCTTATAAAAATGGAGAAGCTGATATTGACAATTTAGATGAAACAATGGTTACCCTGACCTGCACTGTCAGGAGGCCAGATAGGTTCCATTTCACCCCTCCCACAAAGTCGGCCAGGACCTTTGAGGGAATGTGTGGGCGTGTCCAGGATCTCTGATATTGGTTCTAGCACACCAATGGTGTTTTCTTAATTTTAGACATCCTCTGTAACCCAATTCCATTTAATCACTTAATAATTGTGTTAGCCTTTGTTGTTTGAATGTTTCAGTCATGTCCAACTCTTCATGAGCACTAAGGGTTTTCTTGGCAAAGATACTGGAGAGCTTTGCCATTTTTTCTCCAACTCACATTACAGATGAGGAAACTGAGGCAACAGAGTTAGGTGACTTGCCCAGGGTTACACAGTTAGTGTCTGAGGCTGGATTTGAACTCAGGAGGAGGAGTCTTCTTGACTTCAGTCTCAGCGCTCTTCGCTGGGCCACCTACCTGCCACTGAATTAATCTTACGATGAGATATTTACTTCAAAGATACTGCAAAAATAAACATATAAACATTCACCCAAATACCTAGAGGCATAATTAATACCACTTTACTATACTACTTTATACTCTGGGAAGGGAAGTGGGTTCACAGCTTAGTTCAGTTTTGATAGAACACAGTCCCATTGAGCTCCAAACCCAAAGCTTCCCTGGCATTCTGTCTCTAAGGCCAACTCCTACACCTGGAAGTGAGGATGAATGAAATGGAAGAAACCAAAACCAACTCCCCACCCAACTCTGTTTCTGAGTCCACAGGGAAAAATGGAGAGGGAGAGGGAGGGAGGGAGACGGAGGGAGGGAGAGGGAGAGAGGGAGGGAGAAGTAGCCCTTTCCCTCATCCAGTTAGTTCATGTTAACCCAAGGCTGGGGATGAACCCTTCATCTTTTCTGGATGAAGGTGGAAAGAAGGCTTGAGTATCCAGGTCTGGTCCTTTCAAAGACAGCCTGTTAGGCAATGCAGCCAATAGAAAGAGGCTTGGGCATCTCTCTCTCTCTTTCTCTCTCTCTCTGTCTCTCTGTCTCTGTCTCTGTCTCTGTCTCTGTCTCTGTCTCTGTCTCTCTCTCTCTGTGTGTGTGTGTGTGTGTGTGTGTGTCTCTCTCTCTCTCCTCTCTCCCCTTTCTCATTCTATTTATTCTATTTTCCCCAAGGCTCTATGATTGTGGAGCCTGTGCTGAAGACTCTAAAGCACAGAATTATGTCATTTCTTGCCAATTTTGTTATTCTCTTCTTGGTCCCATCTGACTAGTGCTGGGAGAACCAAATATGCCTCTGGTTATCCTCCAAATTCCAAATCTCTCACTCTACCCACAAAATTACCTCCAGGAAATAATTGAATTAGAAAATAACCATACTGTGTTTTGCAAACCTCAAAGCCCCAAATAAATGCCAATATTAGCAAGAGTTTCTCAAAGCAGTTTACCAATATTTCATCTTAATCTTCACAACAACCTTGGCAGGTGACTGCTCTTATAGTTCCCATTTTACAGATGAGGAAACTGAGGCAAATGGAGGTCCAATAAGTTGCCCAGGGTCATACAGCTAATAACTGTCTGAGTAAGAGTTCAACCTCAGGTCTTCCTGACTCCAGCACAGAGCTCTCTCTCAGCCTCCCCGCTTAGTTATCGTATGCATTATCATCATGACATCATCATTATGATGAGTATCATGTTATTTAGCTATTATATTACTGTTACCATAATTATAATAACTGTCGTTGACTGCGTTTGTGGTTTACATATGGCCTACAAAGATGCCTTCTAGACCTTGCACTCTGCTATTTTGCAGAACAAATTGCGTACTGAAAATCAGACATTCTCTCCTTTCTCCTTCTGTTTCCCTCTATCTTTCCCCCTCCATCTCCCTCGCTTTTCCCCTCTTTCCTTCCCTCCTCTGTCTCTTCCCTTCTAAACATTCAGCACTTTTACATTGCACCCCCAGCCTGATGAGCAGGGCATGGCCTTTAGTAGGTGCCTAATAAATGCTTCTTAAAGCAGGTTATTGACACATTTTCCCTTTGGGTAGCCACATTGTTTTATGCACAGAACACACCCTGAGCAAATGGCGTGGGTCTTTGTGTAAGCAACATTTCCAACAGCTGCTGTGCGGAAGCAGACCCTGGAGGGGCCGTGAAATGGGACACGAAATGGGGGAGGGGTGAAAGAACACGTGTTTAAACCCCTCAGATCATCCCCAAATGTTGGTGCTGGCTGGGGCCCCGGGAGATTGTCACCAGGGAAGGAGCATGACAGTGGACTGCTTCCAAGCCCTGGCATGGCCTTAATGAATGCTAATTGCATTGTTCTGAAAGAAAAAATAACAGATGCCTGAAGACCCACACAACACAATGGCTGCTCTCTTGTGGTCTGACGACCTGGGAAGGTTGAACAGAGGCAGTTTGTTCCAGGGCCCTAAGCCCGAGATAAAGGCTATCTATGTATATCAGCCCAAGTAGGGACAAATGGACTCAGTGTGTCCACTTGGGCTGAGATCATCCATAGCGTAGTCTAGAAAAAAAGGTCCGAAGTATTCACTGATCCATGAAGAGAGAGAGAGGTGGGGGGGGGTCTTACAGACACACCTGCTTCTTGTTACATGTAAGATTCCCAGTTCACAGCTTTCCCTACAGATCAGCAGGCCTCCTAGCCGGGGATGGTAGGATCCTGGTCTTTGCTCTTGGCTTCTCTCTGTTATGCCCATCCCCTATAATGGGGTGCAAAGTCCATATGTTAACCACAGACAAGTAGGAAAAATACAGGGTACCAGTTTTTGCAAGTAGATCCAAATGAACAGTGACCAGATGTTTTTATGGGCCGCTATTATCCTCCTAGACTGGCTGGTTTATCCTTTACTTGAGTTTCAGGAGCCAGTCTGTCCTTGTGTACTGTGCTTCAGGTACATCCTTGCATCATACACTCAGTTTACAAGGGTGCTTAGGGGTCATGGAGTCCTCTCATCTTTCAGCTGAGGAAGGTGCAGGCTGATCCGCACCAAATGAATTATTTTCTTCCTGTGGGCTTTGGTTTCCCTCTCCTACTAGCTATCAATCTTGTAATTGAGATTGCCACCACAATGACTTTGGGAAATAGTTCCTTGCCTACACTGGAAGGGGATGGATAGGAAACACCAGCTGTCTTTTGATATCATACAATGCCCTGCTTCCGAGGGAAGGCCAAGAAACAAGAGCTAGCCCCCTTTCAGATACGAAGCTGAGTAGGAAGCCAGTTGTAGGGGGAAGGTCCTCCAGAGCTCAGAAAGTCTACCTTGAGAGCAACAGGAAGGAGAAAGCTGAAGGACTGGGATGGTCCCTTTGCTATAGCTGCCAAGTTCCCACTGAAGAGCCACTTAAAAGGTTAGGGTCTTTCTGGCAGCTGGGTTACTCTCTGACTAGATCTGTACCTGTTCTGAAGTGGTGGGGAGGGGAGGGTCTCTCCATCCCACATTCCCAAGGAGATGCCAGCCTCTGATTCCCTATAGAGTTGGAAAGCACAAAACCAGAGTTTCCCATGTGCTGACTGTACAGGGGAATGGGGAGTCAACCTAGCCAGCTCACAGGGAGCTGTTAAATTTTCCATTTAAGCACTTGCGCCTTAACAATTAGAAACATACAAGTCAGGTCTTGGTTTATTGTTTGACTCTCTAGACTCCAGATAGTATTAATGATACAGATTAAAATTAAAACATATTTCCCTCCCTGGTGGGCCTGTTGTTAAACATTTACCAGCTGACCCCTGAGTTGCTGCCAAGCAAAGAGACAAAAGATGTAGAAGCTGCCCAGGGGTGGAGAGATATGGAAGGAAGAACTCCAAGGGTGGGGAGGAGGAAGGAACACTGAAGCTAAGCTCTCCCCTGGCCTCAGCTGAATGGACAGACATCGTTAGGGGACATTACCATATATATGGATTCTAATGTCTAATTCTAATAACAATAATATTATTGCAGAATTACACTGGCCAGGGTAATGTTATGGGGGGACATCTGTGGAATAAAATAGAACTGAAGACAGAATGGTTCTAAGAAAAGCTAGTACAACATGAATTAGAACCTAACCTTCAGCACAGTGCCTGGCATATAGTAGGTGATAATGAATGTTTCTGGACTGACTTACTACCATATTACTGACTAGAGGGTGGAATGAGAGAGAATCCCGGTGAGTCGGAAGCACCATCCTAGAGAGGTGAGTCACCATCCTTATTCCTCTAATTCTTTGCATCTCCAGGGATCAGTACAGTGCCTTGCTTGTTATAGCTCAATATAAACTTGTGGGACTGGACTGATTTGGAGGGTTATGTCCCCACAAAGCAGTCGTCCCAGCTTGGTACTGAGTCACAGAGCACAGGATTTGGAGTCATAGGGTTCAGCTCTTGGAGGTCCTGAATGAGGCAAACCTAGGAGCAGATTCCAGAACACAGAGTCCAGCCAAGCTTATTGCAAAGGCTCCTATCTTCCGTTAACCTGTATCTTCCTCCTGGACTATAGAAGCCCCATGTAAACATTCCCAGAGGCCTCTACGTAGCTGTAACGAGTCACCATTGGTCTCTGTCTCCTTGCTCACATGAGGTTCCTCACAGAGGAACCTGCTTTGTTCTTCATTCTGTGAAAAGTCAGGCTATGGCCACAGGCGCATTGGTTTCTTCACAGGAAACATCCATATTTCTAAGTAGCCGCCTGAGTTCTATGATGCTGAGTAGACCAACTTACAATGGCTCACATCAGTGTGAGGTGTAGGCCAATCACTGAACCTCTGTGGCGTGCAAAAGATGAATATTTATAAAGCCAAAATCATTTCATTTTTCATGGATTTTACATTGGTACAAACAGAATGCTCTTCTCCAGCCCAGTTTATGTCAGCTGAAAAGTGGCCTTGAATTATATCATTACTCAGCGCATCACTACACTGTTTCCTCTGTCAAATCAGCATGGGGGTGGGGGTGGTACAGTCTATATTTAGGAGTAACTTGGATTTAGATCAGCTTGGTTCCTATAAAATGCAGGGTGGTGTGGTGGACAGAGAGCTGGGCTCACTCACTGACTCTGCCGCATGCTGACCCGTTGAGCCTGGATGAGTCTCAACCTTGAAATGCTCCGAACAACTCTCTGAGACGATAAATTGCAGAACAGGTGCTGACTGAAACTGTTTGAGGGAGTTTTTTTATACTATTGAAATCACAGGCCCAGACTTGATCCCATACTACAAAACAGACATCCATACACGTAGTACCTGGCGCATAGTAGGCACTTAAAAAGTGTTCATATAGCTTCCATACAATAAAAATTAAAGTTTTAAGTGGAGCTGAAAAATGAAAATATACTTCCTAGAAAACAGGGTCTAAACCATTTGGTAAAACATGGCTTCAATGGAAAGATGCTGCCTGTTGGGTACAGGATGTTTGTGTATCAATACTTGCCACCATCTTGATTGTTACTTTTGAATAGCTGGAATGTGCTTTTCCACCAGTATTAACCCAAATGCTGCTATTATGGGCTTTTTGTTTGGGGTATGTTCAGACGGATACTTTGGGGTTCACTTTTCCATTCAAGGGTTGTACAGCTGAAAATGTATATTTTAAATATGTCTGCACTTGTGTTAATAAGAGGTCTACTCTTAAATAGTTCTCTTACTGGGAAAAAGTTAAGTCCCAAGTGTCCACAAACATCAACAGCTGATAAAGCTGACCCTTAGCAAAGGCTTAGCTCGTGCATTCAGGGTTTAAATACTTCCTGTTTTGTTGAGTATTGAGTAGTGAATATTCGGATCCTTTGGAAACTTGGCTCCATTTCAATACATTAATCAGCTTCCTAGTTTTGTTTCCCAAGGAACATAAACTTCCTTCTGCCCAGAGAACTAGTCATTCAACCTTTGCATGCAGGTATTTTTTTTTACTGAAGAAGAAACTTTGAAGTAGGGAAAGTGAATTGTAATCCTAGTTTGTCTCTGTGGTGTGGTGCTGTGCTATCTTGCCTTAGGGTTCTATTCTGTCCTAGATTCAAGTATTGTTCACTATTCTTTCCTCTGCAGGCTCCATTTCTAGGGGAGGGTAAAATCTCCTAAGCTTAACCTGGGGGAGTGGGGAGGGCTTGGAACTTTTTTACCCTGATTACTTGTCCATGCAATGAAGCTTTGGGGTGGTCAGTGGCTGGAGACAAAAGTTTGTTTGCTTAATAAAGGAACATTTTAATGTAATGCTGACCTGAAAACTTAGTTGGAGAAAAGGCAACAGGCTAAATGCACACATTTTATGATTTAATTAATTAATCAATTCCCCATAAAGAAAACAGTTACATAGCGCTATGGAGCCAGAATCAGAACTGGCTGGCTTAGTACAGAAATTGACTGTCTCAAGTACATTTTGCCATGAGGAAGGAGTTCTCTTAGATAAACACGTTGTAAACCAAGTGGCGTCAGTTGGGTTTTATGATCCCAAGCTATGGGCATCTTCTTTCCATAGCATATCTCTGTGATTTAAGATAAGGAAAAAGTCCCATCACCCAGATAACAGACATCCTGTCCTAAACAGGCCTTTGAAATTGTTTATCTTAACAGAGTTTGACAAAGCTGAAGTCACACCCCAAGGTATTTGTGTTTTTCTCTTAACACTAGGATGCTAGAAGAAGGGTCTGATAAGGAAGTCCCATTTGCCCATCAAAAGGCATCCTAAAGTCGAAAATTTATATTAAATATTATCAGTAATTGCTATACTTCATGTATTCTAAAAGTTAATATTTGAAAATAGATAGCTATGGAACTCCCACTCCTCAACCTGTGGCTAGGTTTCCATTCCCTGTATCCTCTGGGACCATGCTCCAATACTCACCTTTTTCATCTTTCTTGTTTTTCTCTCTACTATTTCCTTTGTTAGGAAGGGAAGATGAAAAGAAGGAAGGAAGGAAGGAAGGAAGGGAGGAAGGAAGGAAGGAAGGAAGGAAGGAAGGAAGGAAGGAAGGAAGGAAGGAAGGAGAGAAAAAATAAAGGAAAGAACCATAAACTTCCTTCAGAAATAGCTATCTCTTCACGTTACTGTTCTACTTCTCTCCTTCACTTGCACACTTCTAGAAAGCATAGCTGATACCCTCTGTATCTACTTACTCAACATCTACTCAGTCTTTAAACCTGTAAAATCTGATTTCTACTGTCTCTGTTCAACAGATGCTATTTTCTCAAGAGTTCTCAGCAGTCATATGAAAAGTCCAATTCAATGCCCTTTTTTCTCCATCCAGCTCAGTCTTCCTGTAGAAAGGAAATATTAAATTTAAGGCCCTCAGGCTGCAAGCTCACGGAGAGCCAGATTAAAATGTAATTGTGAAATGTTTAACAAAATAAATAAAACTAGAATATACTCTAAATATATGATAATTTGTGGTTTTCTGTCAATTTTCAGCCTCAGATATCCATTTCTAGTTTAATTTGACACCACTGCTATAGAATCTGATATCACTGGCCTAACAATTCTTATAGGAATTCTTCTCTTCTAAGAGTTTCCTTTTAGTTTTTCTTCTAAAAAAAGAAGGCTCCCCCAAACTCACAAAGTAGGAGGCATTCTGGAATCCTTACTATCTCTCACCCCACCTCACATATCCAGTATGGTTCCAAGACTTGTCAGTTTCACCTTTGGAACATGTCTCTAATATTCTCCTTTACCCTCTTCTTTCATCTGACACTACCTCCTCCCTGGTATGCGATACTGGACAATGCTCTCGTACCTTCCCAGTCACCAATGGAATGAAACAGGGCTGTGTGCTTGCTCCCATGCCTTTTAGCATGATGTTTTCAGCCATGTTGTCAAATGCTTTCAATGAGGATGAACACTTTATCACAACTCCAATGGACTGGCCATGTTGTTTGAATGCAAAATGTACACTTGCCAAAAAGACTATTTTATGGAGAATTTACATAGGGCAAGGGATCACATGGTGGTCAGAAGAAGTGATACAAGGATACTCTCAAAGTCTCTCTTAAGAAATTTGTATTTGACTGTGCAACATGGGAAACACTGGCACAGGACCGCTCAGCATGGAGTGCTCACATCAGAAAGAGCCCTGTGTTCTGTGAACAAAGCAGAATTGATATAGCACAAAGTAAATGCAGGATGTGAAAATTGGGAGTATCCACAAATATTCACATGGACTATCTGTGCCCAACCTGTGACAGAGCATTCCAAGCTCATATTGGTCTGATCAGCCACAGGTGGATACAATGAAGCTTCACTTTATCATGATGATGTCATTTTGGTCCTCTTCGAAGACGAAGGACAACTGCCAAACCTCCACCTTGGTATAGGTCCTCATCACCTCATGCCTGGATTACTGTGAGGTGTTTTTAATGTTTGCTTTAACAGAAGATGGCTGACTCTTATACCTGCTTTTGTATTCAATCTATTATGATGTATTGTTTTATTGAAGTATATAAAAAAGTCCAATCTTCCCTAAATAAATAGTTTGAAAAGGAAGAGTATTTTAACAGACAAATACTATCAAAGTGATTATGGTAGTAGTATTGTCCTCTAGGATCCCCCAAAAGGATTGCAGGGAACCCAGGGATGCAAAGGCTAGACTTGGAAAAGCCAATGCTTTACAATAACAAATAAAAGGACACATCGTGGAGGGATAGAAGTCTTAAAAATGGGCCTTGGCATTCTCTTCAAGTGTATAAGGAAGTAGGTCTTAATACTTTTCTCCTTCCCCTAGAGATCTCACTGATCATAGTCCTCAGAAGTTCTCTCTGCCTCATGATCCGTCTGTGTATTATGGCTGATTTGCCTCCCAGCCCCAACCATTGGCTTTGCCTTTAAGGTTGGATTTAGCTCCTCTGCTTGCTGTCCCACACTGACCTCTTGGCCAGTCATCTCAGGAATCTGTGCAGCCCAGAGGCAGGAGCACACCTAGAACATTATGATGAATTTTCTTGAGCATGCCTTTCCCATACTATTCTTTAACATGAGCCTCCTAGACCCAGACAGACTGTTTCATCTCCTGTTCAAATCCTGAGAACCTTTGGAACATCCAATCAAATTCCTGTTCTAGGACTCCACTGGGGCCAGAACTCATTGGGATGAGATAAGAGGCATGCCTGTATTCTACTTTTGTTGTTATTCCTGCTGGTTTTGCTCACTTCTCGGGGAATTAAGGTTTCTGACTCATTACCCCAATCTCTACCCTATGGGAGATGTTTTCTTGAACTTAAATTTGCAATAGCAAAACAGCAACAACAGCTTTATGAAGATGTCAGTGACAAGCCTTTCCAGCAGTCTTGGCAAGGCTGTAGCTCACAGAAGTTTTGTCACATGGACGAAGGATTAACTTTATTTATAATTAATAATAATAAAATCTTAATTACTATCATGTGAGTTTTAAGGTTTGCAAAAAATTGTACAGCTTTAGAAGGAAGGTGCTATGAATAACCCCATTTTACAGAAGAAGAAACTGAAGCAAAAGGTTAAATAATTTCCTCAAGGTCACACAGCTAGATGGTATCTGTGGCTAGGTTTGAACTCAGGTCTCTAATGATGGTGGGTAGAATGCTTTTCCATGGTCTCTAGTTAGGTACCTCCAGATAATGGCTGTTCCATATCATGGGTATGTGCTAAAGCATCAAAGGTCATGGTCATCTACCATTAGGTCATTACCAAGGAGATTAGCATAAGGGGATATGGAAGATAAGATGGTCGTACTGGAGAAAAAAGTCAAAGATCTTAAACCAGGAGAGGAAGCTGGGATTCTAACATGCACTAGCGATTATTATTATTATCTTTTCTTCAAGATCAAGGTGAGTCTAATTATATTTACATGGCATTATGGCTTTGTTTGGTTTTGCTTGAAAGTGTATGCATGATTTCATCATCTTTTGGTCATATTTCTAAATTTCTCTCCAGAATGCTTGAATCAGTTCACAACTCCACCAACAGTATATTAGTGTCCCAATTTTCCCACATCTCCTCCAATATTTATCATTTTCCTTTTCTGTTATATTAGCCAATCTGATAGGTGTGTGGTGGTACCTCAGAGTTGTTTTAATGTCTGTTTCTCTAATCAATAGTGATTTAGAGCATTTTTTATATAATTATAGATAGCTTGGATTTCTTCATCTGAAAACTGATTATTCATATCTTCTGAGCATTTTTCAATTGGGTAATGACTTGTATTCTTATGAATTTGACTCCGTTCCCTATATGTTTGATAAATGAAGTCTTTATCAGAGACAGTTGCTGTAAAATTTTTGCCCAGTTTTCTCATAGCAACATTTTTTTTTGTATCAGCCAAGAACTGAAAACAAAGTAAATGCCCCTTTATTAAAAATAGCTAAAACAATTGTGGTATGTCAATGTTTTGGAATATTACTGTGTTGTAAGAAAAGATATGTGTGATGAATACAGAAGAACATCAGAAGACTTAACAAGAACCAAAACAAGTGAAAGTCAGCAGAACTAGGAGAACATTGTATACAGTAACAGCAATATTGTATGATGATCAACCATGACTGACTTCACTATCCTCAGCAATGTGATGATCCAAGACAATTCTGAAGGACTTATGATGAAAAATACTATCTACCTGCAGAGAAAGAACTGATGGAGTCTGAATGCAGACTGAAGCTTGCTTTTTTCACATTCTTTATTTTCTTCTTTTCTTGCCTGTGTTGTCTTTCACGACATGACTAATATGGAAATGTGTTTTTCATGACTACACATGTATAGCCTTTTTCAAATTGTTTACCATCTCAGGGAGAGGAAAGGGGACAGAAGGGAGGGAGGGAGAGACTTTGGAACTCAAATTTTTTTAAACTTAAAAATTGTTTTTACATGTAATATTATTTTAAAAAATAAAGTTCCTTCTAGTTCCAATAAAAAAAGATGGTTTGAATGTTTTCCTTTCTATGTGGCCTTTCTTTCTATGTTTGATCTCCTTTTGACAGACCCCTAACAGTAGGATCTCTGAGTCAGGATAGATAGATAGATAGATAGATAGATAGATAGATAGATAGATAGATAGATAGATAGGTAGGTAGGTAGGTAGGTAGGTAGGTAGATATACATAGATTAGATATAGATAGTTTATTCATCTTGTTCATATACTTCCAAATTGCTTGCCAGAGTAGTAGGGCATTTTGGGGACCCTACCAATAGTACATTTGTGAACCCATCATTCCACAGTCAACCAATTCCCAAAGTGACTTCCAGCTATGCCCCTGGGAGAGCTCATATATAGCAAAACTAAGGCCAGTAGATAGAAGAAAATGGAGGCAGATTTCTGCTTAATATAAGAAAAAGGCTTCTGATACATAAAGCGATCCAACAATTAAATGCTCAGTCTTCTAAGGCCATGAGTTCTTCTCTTTATGTATCAGAAACTCAGAATCTTAAAGTTGGAAGATCCTCTAGAAGTTCATTAGTCTAAGTTGTCCCTGAATAAGAAAGCTCCTTGATAAATGGTTGTCTATAATCCTCTTGAAAACCTTCAGGGAAAACTTAATACACTTCCTCCCAAGGCAATCTCTTCTAATTTTCAACAGCTTTAATTGTTCAGTGAAATTTCTTTATATGCCCTTCACTGTGAGATAGAAGGAAGGATGAGAGGCCAAGGGGGAGGTAAAAATCAGAAGACCTGGGTTCCAAGCCTCTGTTTGTCATTTGTCACCTATGGAAGCAGAGACCAATAACTAAATCTTTCTAAGGTTTTCTCACCTGTAATTGAAGAGGTTGTCCTTCCGGGCCACCAAAGTCTCTTCCATCTCCAAATGTGAGATTCCACCATCACCCCTTAATTTCCTCTCTGTAACTTCTTCCAGTTCTTTTTCCTAATTCTGCCCTCTGGCTGAACAACTCAAAAGGCTTCTGCATCTCGTATTTTAGACTTGCTGCTAGAAACTGAATAATTTAATCTGGACAATGTTTAATGATTAAAATTGGCCTTTGAAGCCAATAAATGATTTGAGACCAAGCAGAGGATCCTGACAAATATTGTAAACTATGGTTCTATTATCCTCCTGAGAAGTTAACTGCAAATGGAGAAATGCCCTCAAAATATCGGTAATTCATTCATTATGTGATTATAATTTCTCCCAGATTTAAATGTCATGGGATCAAATTAATAGCAGCAAACTATGTCCTATTTAATTTTCACAAAATTGAGTTAAAACATCTCAAATTTTCATGGCTTTATTGCTTTTAATTTAACTATAATATTTTATCTTCTCCACTGTATTTTCACTGACTCACTTGAAACAATTAGATTAAGCAAGGGAGAGGAAAAAAGACTGAGTCCAGATATGAGCTTGGCTCTATTTGTGAAGGGGATCAAACCCTCATAAAATGTTCATTTTAATTTCTTCACTTGTAAAATGGGGCTTTTTATGCTGTGCTCTCTCATGGAAAGAGAAGGAGAAAGCTAATGAACCTCTATAAAACTCTCTGTGTCTTCCATTGAACACTTTATTCATGGCTGATACTCTAGCGCTGCCTCCATCATCACCAAATGAGAATGCATCTCTATTTCAGTGTGAAATACAAGATTAACTGCATTCAGGGCTGGTCAGTGATTAAACATGAGCTTGCTGGTAACTGGGTGACCCAAGGGATGTTGTATCAAAACATGAGTTTAGGAGATATAATGGACCTAGCGTGGGTACACGCTGATGCTTCAGCAGCTTTTGGCTTGATTTGATTATGATTAAGTGAGGAGAGATACCGTGATGGATGGTTTTCCCTGGTCCCTGAGTAAACACCGAATTCATCTGGAGTTGCTTTTAGGAACACATACGTTGACAAATGGAAGCAGTGGGGCTTTCTTATTAGGAAAACATTAGTCATTCACATAATTAGGGCATATCACTTGAAGGTTTCTCATTTACAATCAGCAGATTTCTGCGTATTGACTGAATTTGCTTTTTATAACTCATAAAAGAGCCTTGCAATCAGGGAGCACATCTCCTTCCTTACAAAATCTGTTTGGAGAAATGCAGCATACTCTGACAAGTAAGCTTGTTGAGGGTATCTTTACTGAGTATTCTCAACATTTAGTACAACGTCTGACCCGTAGCAGGCACGTAGTGATAATAATGGCAATACCTAGCATTTATGTAGACATGGAGGTTTGCAAAGCTTTATAATAGTATATATTATATATAGTTATGTATTATAATATCATTATATATAATATAATATAATATCATCTTATCTTATTGTCACAACAACCCTGGGAAGTTGACATCATAATTGTCCCCATTTTACAGATGAGGAGACTGAAATATGCCATGGTTAAATGACTGATTCAGAGCCACTCAGCCAGCAAGTCTGGGGCAGGATTGAACTCTTCTGTTATTCAGTTGTTTTCAGTTCAGTTCTATTCTTTGTGACTCCATTTTGGATTTTCCTGGCAAATTAGTTCACCATTTCCTTTTCCAACTAATTTTACAGATCAGGAAACTGAGGCAAATATGGTGAAGTGACTAGCCCAACTATTAATTGTCTGAGGGCAGATTTGAACTTAAGATGAGTCTTCCTGACTCCAGGCACAGCACTATGGTGCCACCTATCTGCTTGGATTTGAACTAAAGTCTTCCTATAAATAGGGGCTGTCTCTAATTGTCCTAGTCTGTATCTGGCCCCTGGACCCAGATGGCTCTGGAGGAGAAAGTGAGACTGATGACTTTGCACAGCGCTACCTCACTTAAATCCAACTCACTTGCAAGTCATGGCATCATCTTCCTGATGTCATTCATGGTCTTCTTCAAGAACAAAGGACAAACACCAGCCTATTCTAAATGCTTCTTGATCACCTTTCCATCCAGTTATCTTGATACTGAACTTCTTTTGTTTAGCTATAAGAACCATCTGGCTGTGAATTTCAGTGACTAAAACCCTTCAAAGTCTCACCTGAATTTTACTCACAATAGTTTAATCTAATTTCCTTCAGTTTGATTTTCTGTGGAAGCGTCTCGCTGCTGCAAGACGATGAAGCCAGCAAGAGGAGAACTTCCATATGAGAGGCCTGAGGACCCCAAGGGGGCCATTTTCCTTCCTTGGTAGCAATGTATCCATGCCCACAGCTGACCAATGTCCCATCATGCTCACTCCTCCCTATCCCAGTCTTCCCTCTGTTCCCAAATGCATGCTAACCACAAAAAATGTGGTTACTTTTAGTTTTACCAATATCCCTAACTATATGATCTCATTCAATCTTTGCAATGAGGTAAGTAGTACAAATATTATTGTCTTCATCTTATAGATGAGGACACTGAGATTCGGAGAAGGTTAAATGACTTGCCTGATGTCATACATTTATCAAGTGGTCCAATGGGGACCCAGACCCTGGTCCTTCGGCTCTAATCTAGTATTCTGTCAGATTACTCTTATGATCCCTACTTTTAACACAAAATCCTTCCTGATTCCCCAACTCACCCCAACCCACAACCCCCACTGTGCTTCTACTGCAAAATTGCCTCTTCTTTAGTTTGCATATATCTTGAGTGGGAGGTGAGGTGGTAGAGTGGATAGAACCTGAAGTCAAGTCCTTTCTTTCCTAACAAATATTGGCTGTATGACCCTAGACAAGTCACTTAATCACTCAGTGTTCTAGGCCATGGTGACAAACTCAAATGAAAACAGATCCCTATAGGCCACATACTGACTTAAAAAACCACAAATGAACATAATCCAGTTCACACTGTATGTTTCTTTATTTTGTTAAACGCTTCCCAATTATCTTTTAACCAATCTTTTAATTATCTGGTGTTCTTGTTCTAGGGAGTTTGGGGGCTGCTTGTGCTTTTAGGCAGCTTTCTAAGGCAGAGAGAGTAGTGACCAGCACTAGTGGAGGGAGTTTCCTCACCTAGAATTTTCCTCCTTAAAGACAATCCAGGTCCAGACCCAATTCCTATCCCTATATTTTGCTTACATGTCATTTCCTCCTTCAGAATGTAAGCTCCCTGAGAACTCACATTATTTTATTTTTGTCTGTGTATCCTCAACACAACACATGATACTTAACAAACAATACTTGTTAAGGAAAGACATTTACTTGTTGTTTGATGCAAACTGCAGGTAACAGTTCAATCACAGGGACAAATGTACGCTCTGTGCCAACAATGTCCACATCCCTCTATGAGGCCTGGCTAATAGCCAGAAGTGTCACCCTCAGAGGCATTTGGATTTGAATAGCATCCAAAGTCTATAATAAATTGGTTAAATCTTTGTAGCATCGTCTTGGGAACATGGGGGAAGGAGATTTTTGTTTTAACACAGAGAGGTCTCCATATGCTTGGAATCAGACCATATAACTGGTGGTCACTTTCTTCATCACCACCCATGTGATGCCATGGTGACAATCTCTCTGAACAACAGTTCTTCAGTGGCATTCTTATAAATCTGGGTCATTTGTTAAGATGATCTTCAAGTACCTTATCTTCCAGTAGCTTCATATGCTTCTGGCAAAGTTTCTGATAGCTTTTCAGGCAACTTGTTCCACTTTGGGTTGGGAATCACAGCCTCACAGGTGGAGATGTGGAAGGGACCTCAATGATCACCTGATCCAATCTATATCAGAAAAGAATCCCCAGTCTAACTTGCCTTACAAATGTCCCCCAGCCTCTGCTTGAAGATACCCCAGAAAGGGGAATTCATTCTCTCAAGGAAGCCCATACCATTTTTGATAGGTTTAATTAGGAAATTTTTCCTGACATCAAGCATAAAAGAGGTACTTCTTTTCACCAAGTCAGAATCTACCCCTGAAACTCCACCTCTTGCTCCTATCCTTAGACCACTGGAGCCAGGTAGAGCAAATGTGATCGTTTTCCCCATGAGAACCATTCGATTGCCCACCTAAATCTTCTTTTCTTGCCCCATTAACATCTTGTCTACCTGCACCGTTCTTGTCCACATACTCCCATAAACTGTCCATAGAGGATTAATATAAAATGCTGCATGCCTTCTCATAGCTGTTTTAGGAGTACTTCCAACAGTACCACCAAGAAATTTTACAGTTTTAAACTTATACTAGACCAGACTAAATGAGACCAAAACAGAATGTACTATGAGGTTGAATGAATGAACTTAGTGTTAATTTCTTAAGTCGATTTCGAGATTCTAGGGAGTTTTCCTGCATGTGTCCAAAGACAGTACTATGCATTTCCTAAGAACTCATGACTATGTCACTCATCAGTAGATGGAAAGCACTAATCCTGGTTCTATCTTATGTTCTTGGTGTGAGTCTTCTCTTTTCATGTGACCATGAGTAATAACCAATTATTTTAGTGAATGTTCTTACTGATGACTAGTCAGTCACACGAACTCATTGTGGAGGGGGATGACCCATGCTTTCCTCACCACTTTGACTCTCTTTTGATTTGTTTATTCAAAACAACCAAATAATCCATTGTTATAAGTTATAATTAAAGCCTCCTCAACTGAAAGGACCAATATAAAGAACGTAAGACAAAATGACAAAGACTATGGGAAACCGGACACCTTTCCTTTTTCTATGCTATTGGAAGGTAGTAATAATGCACAGGGCATTCAAATTTAATTTCTATTGGATTTGGGAAATGTAACATGGAGTTTTAATAAGCAGATTCACCTTCCTAATTATGCAAATGAATTAGCCTTTTCTGAGCAGAAAGATAGTGGGAAAGACCTCTGAGAGTGAAGTGGCCCATGCAGACCCTATGGTATTGGGTCCAAATCCAAGCTCTCCTGCTTTCTGTCTGTGTGAACTTGGCCAGGGTCACATAATCTCTCTGGGTCTCACTTCTCTTATCTGTGAAATGAAAAGTTTGGTCTAGATGGCATCTTAAGTTCTTTTAAGATCTCAACAGATGACCTTATCCTCAGGAAGGGGCAGAATAATGTAGTGAATTTGGAATCAGAATCATACAGATTGATTACGACCATTTCAATTAACTAGCTGCCTGATCTTGAGCAAATCCCTCCTCTTCTCCTGGACTTGGTTTTCTCACTGGTAAAATGATGGGGTTGGTCTCTAGATAATACTAAATGTCTCTTGAGATCTAAAATCTTCTGAGTCTTATGTTCTAGATAATGGGAAAAAGAATATAAAAGTTGGTTTATTCCTGTTCCATAATCTTTATAACCTAATGCATCCTGAAAGGCCTATCCACGGGGAAAATTTTCACCTACATTTAGGTCTCTGGTTCAAGTCAAGGTGGTGAGCTTCATATATTACAAAAACTCAGTAATGCTACAAGGGAGAGTCTCATTTCTCAAATCTATGGAGAGCTGAGTCAAATTGATAAGAACATGAATCATTCCCTGATTGATAAATTGTCAAAGGGTATGAACAGACAGTTTTCAGATCAAGAGATCAAAATGATCTATAGTCATATGAAAAAATGCTCAAAATCGCTACGATTAGCAAAATGCAAATCAAAACAAGTCTGAGGTGCCAGTTGACATCTATCAGACTAGATAATGTGACAGAAAAGGAAAATGGCACATGTTGGAGGGAATATGGGAAAATTGAGACACTAATGCACTGTTGCTGGAGCTGTGAACAGATCCATCCATTCTGAAGAACAATTTGGAATTATACCCAACGGGTACAACAGTACCACTCCTGGGTCTGTATGCCAAAGAGATTTTAAAAATGGGAAAGGGCCTCTCTGTACAGAAATATTCATAGCAGCTCTTTTCCAGGACCTTTTCAGACAAATGGGACTAAAACCCTTTGGGGATAATGGACAAAGGTCCCAGCTTGGAAATAAAGTCTTTATATGTTACAAAGACCAATTGGGTAAATACTATTGACTGAATGAGTTACTGAGACTGGGACTAAATCAGAGACATCTTCGGTTTGGGGAAAGGAATTCCAGTCTAAGTTTCTTAGAGGCAGGTAACCTCTAGTAAAATTTGGCATTGATGGAAAAGTTCAATGTTCTGTATGATATGAATTCATTTTATGAACAGAAGTTGAAGTTAGTGTTTGAACTTATCCTATGTGTAGCTCATTCTTTTAGATTGAGCAGGGTTAGGAAGGGGCAGAGTAGTCTGGGAAACAGATATAAAGCTATTAGAGCAATAACCTAAGGCTTTATGGTAAATTTGATTTTATGATTGTTATTTAATCAGGAACCAGAACATGTGTAGAAAGGCATGTAAGCTACCTAAGACTTGCTCTAAATCTTTTAAAGCAAGTTCCTTAGCCAGTGTGAGATTGCAGACATATCTGAAACCTTGCTATTTTAAGATTTTATGGGACTATTAACTTTCTTCTGAGTTCTAACTCCAGGTATGGATTAGGCGGTCTGAGCCTCCGATCCATGATGTCAGTAGACCAGATGCTGGTATGAATTGCAAAAAGGTGATCTCATGGGAAGGGTCAGAGAGCAGCTGTTCAGCCCAGGCTGAGGTAGGATCCTCCTAACTCAATTTCCCCACTGACACCTGGCGGAGTTCACAATCTGCTCCTGCTTCGAATTGACATGAAGTTAGGGAGATGGTGTTTCCCTGCAATGTCCCTACTCTTTGTAGCAATTTCTTGTAAGCAAAGGTTTTGTAAGCTTAGTACCATATCTATTAAATTATAGATTGTTGTAGGGGAACATCTGAGGTTAAGTCTAAAATTAAGCTATTAAGATTAGGACTTTAGACCAACGACAATAAGTTAGGGCTCCTTAATTCATAGTAATAATGTGGAGACAATCAGGTCAAGGGTTTGTGAGGTTAGCATATATAGTCATTATTATTTTTGTCTCAGTTGGTTAATGTTAAAAGAAAAATGGTTTGTGGTCCATATTGTAAACGCTTTAGAAGAAGCATCACATGATGAGAAGTTGGAATTGTTTTATGATGTGTTATGCACTGTGTTAAAAATGACTATTTATTGTATTTATGTAAGTACTGGAGCCTGGTATTGACTCCAGGGAAATCTCATCTTCCTGATGGGGGAATGCAAAATGTAAAAAACTGGGTTCTAACGTGAATTTCTTAAACATGACAATTGGCCAAAGTTCCAATTTTGATTTTGTAAGAGTGACAAGTATATAAAACTTAGGAATGGTCATCTAAAATGGTGTTAAAGCTAGTTTTGTAGGAGAGTGGACATCTGGATTTCTACAAGAAGATAAAGGAAAGAAGATGCAGAGATGCTGCCCTGAAGATGGCCTGAAGGAGCATCCAGACCAAAAAACTGCATCAGATGATGTTCCTCCCCAGACTGCTGTATGAGATGGACCCCTGAATGGATAATTCATTGATCTACCTTTGTATTTTGAATCCCTGTATCTATATTTATAACAAGGGGACCGCCCCCTTTCCTCCCTCCCTATATTCGTATAAAGGGGGATAGACGAAAGGAAGAATTCATGAGGGAAAGAATGTGAGGAGGTATTTATTGATTGGATTTGGGTGTGGAAACAGGAATTTTAAAGATTGCCCATGTTCCCATCCAAACTTGATCTTCTTCTTTCAATACATCCTGGTGGTCATAGTTTGAGAGTAGCTGGTGGAAACAAATACTGTGGATTGTGCTCATTGCATTAAGTGGCATTATTTTTTTACCTGTATGCCTGCTTTGCATGATGCAATTAATTACTAGAATAGTGCAGGATACCATATCAAAAATGATTACTATCAAGACTAACATGGTAATTCTGATTGAACAAGGGTGGATCGCTGTGAATTGGGAGGAAGGGGATGGGCTAGTGGACAAAGATAATTCCCTGGTTGAGCAAATGTACCAGGAATGGCATGAGATGTTTTCAAAGGAATAAAAATAAAAGGAGGGACTGAATGTGATAAGTCAGTGAAGACTTCTCAGGGACCTAAGTCTAAAGTAAAGCAGACACAAACCCTGAGTTTCAATTTATCAAAAATCATATGATATTGGGAAACTTGAAGTTGTGAAACCATCTGTCACCCCTCTCCCCAGTTTTGCTGACTCCCATTTCCTTCTTTCTGAAAATAAAGACTCCTCACTCAGGCTCTTGACTAAAAGGTAAGGGGGGTTTTGTGGTTTTCTGCTATATAACCTTGCACCTGCTTCTATAAAATGCTTCCCCTCCTCCAGCCTGTTGGAGGAGGGTAAAGTCCTGTTCTTGCAAGAACCAAGTGAAGGACTTTCTGTTTGTACTTTGAGATGCCTCTGAGTAGTCAATTTGAGTAGGGGTCTCGCCATCCCACACAGAAAGGAGTCATAGGTTTCACCAGACTGACTGCCCAAGCAGTCCAGCACACAAAAATGTTAACCCCTGATATAGCATAATAATATTTCTCCTGAATATGTAATTCATTTACTCAACAATACCAAATAATTAAATTAGTGTTATTGTGAGTTATGTAATACACCCAAATTGATGTGACCATGTTTCCCATCTCTATCCAGATAATGGACAGATGTTGCTGAGCGTCCAGGCTCCCTCTCAAGTGGTCTTTGTGGTCCCAGGGGATCCAGTCTCTGAGTGCAATGGTCTGTCTATTTATCTCTCATGGCAGCTACACAACCTTGCCAGGCTCTGTTCGAGTAATAAAATCTCTACCTCCAACCCGTTAGTCTTTATTGTCCAGTGATCAATAATGCAGAGATTCTTGTGTAAGGCCATCCTAAGGGCATGGATCTACAAATGGAAGGTATCTTTAAGGGTATCTCATTTATCTCCTCAAGGATGCCCACGTACCTGCTACAGGCTCAACTCACCTCACTATCCTTCCTTCTAGTGTTGTTCCTACATACTGAAGAACCTTTCAAAATCCACAAATGCACACACTTAACATTTTCTTTGCCCATGGTTATGTGGTCAGTGATTACAAAGGTGACATGAAAGTCCACATACTCAAGACTGGCAGTGGTATGTGTGTGTTTGTACGTGTGTGTGTTTGTGTGTGTGTGTGTGTGTACGTATCTCCAATGAAGTATTACATGCTGTTGGGAAGGATTCCAAAGATTTAGAAACGTGTGATGGGACACCATTGGCTGAGATATTCAGAATAAACCAGTCTAGGACACCTCCCATGCTTGCAAGAACTAATTAGTGGAAGTGATGTCACACA
Source organism: Notamacropus eugenii (assembly GCF_028372415.1). Classification (NCBI taxonomy): domain Eukaryota; kingdom Metazoa; phylum Chordata; class Mammalia; order Diprotodontia; family Macropodidae; genus Notamacropus; species Notamacropus eugenii. The sequence goes on along the minus strand of NC_092877.1, from coordinate 376,644,934 downwards.
GTACAAATGACCCTGGCTTTGTGAGGAGGGAGCCTGAGTTCAAATCCTGCCTCTATGACTTACTGTAATACTACCTTTATGACTTTAGGCATAACTTAACTTATCTGGGACTTGGTTTCCTTATCTGTAAAATACAAAAGTTGATCGTAAGTCTGTTCCAACTCTAAATCTCAAGGTACCCTTTCTCTAGTACTTTTCATAACTCTAAAGTTACTCTGGCTGAATTCTTCATTGCTTGGACATCATCCAGCTGGCCTCTACTTAACTGAATGTGAACAGACGCACAAACTGAAGCAGTTGTTGGTTTTTTCCAAGCTGGCATGAATGTCTTGGCAGGCTGCAATCTATTTAACTTTTCTTGTCTTGTGATGTGACTTGTATTATTTGCTTCCATCCTTTACTCAGATTTCAAACTGGGAGAAATCTTCATCAGCTTCCACACCTTGTTGCATAACTAGGAACCAGACTCCAGCATTTTAACCTCTATCACCTCTCTTATAGAGCTGGGGCCTTAGAGTGATTCTATTTCTGGGGGTTATGGGAGTATGAGCAATTCAGTGTTGCTATAACACTTCAAGGTTTATGGTCTACCTCAGATATATTATTAGTAGTAGCTGCCCACTATGTACCAGGCACTTTCCAAATATTATCTCATTCGATCCTCATAAGAACTCTGGGAGGCAAGTGCTGCTATTATCATTCTCAGTTTCCTCATTTTACAACTGAGGAAATGAAGCAGACAGAGATAAAGTGACTTGCCTAGGGTCACACAGTTAGGAAGACTCTGAGGCTTGATTTGAACTCAGGTCTTCCTGACTCCAGGTCTGCTGCATCACCTAGATGCTCATGCGCTCCTCCCAACAAACCTGTGGAAGGGTACTCTTTCTAAGAGGCTGTGATTTTTCCAAGGTCTTTTGAAAGATTTGCACTCAGTTTTTCTTGAATTACAAGTCCAGCACTCCATACTAACTGCTCGAAGCCTGTGTTTTCTCTTTAGGAAAATGGAAAGAACACTCACTTGTATCAAATATTCACAAGTTTGTGTAAAGTGTTTTGCAAACTTGTGAAAACTATATAAAGGTCAACCATTCATTTAAACAGCCAAAAGGAAGAAGAAAAGGAGGGCGCAGAAATGCATGGAGAAATGCTTGAAAAAAATTCAGGATAGAAAACTTCTCTGGGATTTAACTCCTATGAGAAGCCTTTGTGAGCCTGGAGATTACAGAGCTGCCCCATATAACATTCAATGGATGTTCTCTGTGCGCCCTCCTGTGGCCAAATATGGGTAGCATGACTTCATTGTCTAACCACAAGGCTCCTGGAGATGGGTGGGGACTTTTTAGGGGAATTCAGCAGACTTCACACAATTGAGGGCATTCACCCATGGACAGATCCTTGGGGTCATTTAACCTTCTCACATTTTCTATTTCTCAGTTGGGAAAATTACTGAGAGAGAAAAATAAGCCTGTGTTTTCATTGGAGAAACTGACCATACTCCACCCTACTCAGACCACACTGGGAAGCATCAAGTTCATTTCTGGTATTTGCATTGAGGAAGGACTTTAGCAAAGATACTGGATGTCCAGAAGGAGGTCACCAGGCTGGTCAAGGTCCTTGAGTTCATAGCATATGAGGGTCTGTTGAAGGAAGTGGGGATGTATACTCTGGGGAAGGGGAGATTTGGATGTTGTAATGGTTGCTGTCCTATTTCAAGGATTCCAAGGGCTGGCATGTGGAAAGTTTGGACTTGTTGGCTTTGGCCCTGGAGCGTAGAATGAGGAACAATTGGTGGGCTTTTTGAAGAAACAAGATTGGGCTTGATGTGTCTGCAAGAGTTTCTCAGTAATCAGAGCCGTCCCCAAATAGAGGGAACTGGCTCTGACCTGGGGGAGTGTCCTCCTCATGGGAGATCATGAAGCAAAGGCTGAATGATCATATGTTCGGGATGTAGTAGAAGGTTTTGGTTAGCCCAAGTGGCCTTTGAGCTCCCTTGTAGCTCTGAGATTCTTTAGCTTCCTTGGATATCAAAAGCATCGGGCAAAACAAACAAACAGCCCAGGAATTTGCATTTGACATATTCAGTACCTACAAGTTCCATGGACTTTGGGAGAGTTGTTTGGTTCTGTTTATTTAATTCAACAGTATTTTTTCCAATTAAATATAAAGATGGTTTTTAACATTCATTTTTGCAAGATTTTGAATTCCAGATTTTTCTCCCTCTCTTCTGTCCCCCCTCCCCAAGACAGCAAACAATAGCTTATACATGTGCAATCACGTTAGACGTATTTCCACATTGGTCATGTTGTGGAAGAGGAATCAGAACAACAGGGAAAACCCAAGAGAAAGAAAAAGCAACAACAAAAAGTGAAAATAGTCTGTTCGCTCTGTATTCAGACTGCATAGTTCTTTCTGTGGATGTGGATAGCATTTTCCATCATGAGTCTTTTGGAATTGTCTTATATCCTTGCATTATAGAGATGAGTTAAATCTATCAAAGTTAGTCATCCACTATGTGGTTATTACTATGTACAATGTTCTCCTGGTTCTGCTCACCTCACTCACATCAATTCGTGTAAGTCTTTCCACGTTTTTCTGAAGTTCACCTGTTCAGCATTTCTTAGAGCACAACAGTATTCCCTTACATACATATACCACAACTTGTTCAGCCATTCCCCAGTTGATGTGTATCCCCTCAATTTCCAGTTCTTTGCCATGTTTGGTTCTGTTTTGCCGAGTAGTTGAGGCCTTGTACTAAACTATAACTCTGAAAATCATCTCTGTATCCTACCAGTCATATTGTCTTTATAAGAACATTTTATTTCCTTGTATATATCTCCTACTTCTTCTATTACTTAGCATATAAGTAAGGCTTAAAAACTTACTGCCACTTGCTTAGGGGGTTAATTAAAGCATCTTGCTCATGGTTATGCAAGGTCAAAAGTGGGACTGAACCCAGGTCTTCCTGACTCTAAATCCATTCCAACGTTGTCTGAGCAGAAGGAGGGAGTGCCCCAATCACCAAGATCATCTCTGAACTCAGAAGTCATAGATCTCTGATTTTGTCTCACTTTAGCTCACCGTAAAGCTAAAGAGTGAACCACTTTTGTACAATCTGGCATATCCAATAGTGGTCAATGGCATTATTTTCCTATTCTAGCTAATGTTCATTTCTTTATGGGACTGGAATTGCTAAAAAACAGCCAGGAGTATGTAGCTATATGAGAAATAGATACAAGCTTGTACAATACTCACTGGATATTATCTTCCAGGTAATTGCTAAGAATTGCTAGTTGGTTAAGGTAATTTGTGCTGTGCCGTAGAGATGTTCAGAGGAATTCTTTTATTTCCCGAGGAAGTCATTGGCCATATGGATTGGCCCAGCAGCAATAATTCAACCAGTATACTATGAAGTTTATCTGATATCTTTCTTTGTATGAGTTCTTCACCACGTTTGAGTCTTTAGGAAATGGATGGCAGGCACTCCAGTGCTTAGCACAGTGCCCAACAATATAGCAGGTGCTTGATAAATCCTTACAGACTGACTGAGAGGAGCATGCTGGTCAATGTTTAGCCTGACTCACTCAGAGAAAAAGTAGCATACCACACTTTTATGTTTAATCTTCATTATTAATTTTTCTCCATCATCTTCTTAAGTCTAGCCAGTCAACGAAATAATAAATCAAGCCCTATTTTGAAGCATATGGTGCTTTCCAAGGTATAATGCTCACCCCGAAGATTTAACAATCTGTTCTGTGGGCCCCACAGAAGCTGGCTCCAGCTCATTCCCGAATCCCCCCTTTGATGGCTGATGCCTGTGTGTTATTTCAGGGCCAGGGTTTGGACCAAAGGATCTCTGGAATCCCTTCCAGCTCAAAATCTATGATCCTGTGCCAAGGTTCAGGAGGTTCAGGAAGGAGTCATTGAAAATTTAGCTCTTTCTTTCCCCTCTGAGATAGTACAAAACTAACTGTGAATTGAGGAAATAGGATAATGCACTGGCAGTTCAGGCCCTTAAACGGTATGGAAGCCCTATTCAATTAAAACTCACCTCCACACCAGCCTAGACCAGCTTTTAATTGCTCCTTTCAAAAGAATAACTTTTGAAGGTATGGCAAGGATTGGATATTCAGTTATATACACAGTAGGAGCATACTAAATAATTCACACATGGGTAGTTCTCTAGGCCTTACAAAGCACTTTCCCTAGCCATCCCAACCCTAGGCCCCTCCCTCCTTGCTTCCTGTGGGAGAGGGTGGAGGGTAGATATCAGCTTCTTGGTTAAGAAGGGCATCTGGTCATCTCCCCACCAGCTGTAAGACTTCACTCTCCTCACCCTATCCTTACAGGTATCCTGCCCCATCTTACCATCTCTCCATGTAGCCTGCCTCCTCACCCTGCCTTTTCTTCTTTTTATGTGTTGTCTTTCCCCATTAGATTATGAACCAATCTTTCTGGGCCTCATTTCCTAGATGTCAGGCAGCTCTAGAGAGAAAGGTCTAAAGAGGTAAGTTTTAAAGGAATCCGGAGATTCTTAGAGTCTAAAGTTAGGAGGGAGGGCATTTCCCAGAATAAGGAACAGGGGGCAGGTCCCAGAAATGTCCAAGAAATCATAACTCCTCTACTTAGTCCTAAATCCCAGAGGTTTGAATTTCTCCTTCTTATTGCCAAGGTCAGGCTACCATTTTGTACCCACTCATGGCATTCTTGGCCTGCCATGCCTTAGATTTCAGTCAGCTGCCCAAAACCTTGGAGTCTGGAGCATTGCATCAGCCTCCAATGGAGGCCAACTTGCATGGCAGGCTAGCAGCCCTCAGGAACAAAGCCACTTGCAGAAGCCTTCATCTCCTTCTCATTACTCAGAGGTGAGGGGAGTAGTCTGAAATAAGCCAATCATACTGAAAAAAATCAAGTCTCCAATTGCTTTCACTGTGTTCCAGCAGGTCACACCTATTCCTGACAGTTCCTGAGGCTCCTCTCCAGATGTGTCTCTCAGGGCCTGTTAATCTTATTCAGGGAGGGAGTAGCACCTGGCATTGTAATTATTAAAGTCAGCTGTACCGCTGTACTTTCTGGTTTTTTATGTTTCCCATTAGGGTGGAGATTTGGAAATCATGGGCTATAAATGAACAGGAAAGTCCACTTTTCTGAGTCAGCCCGAGAGGTGGCCAGCTATGTGTTCATGGTAAAGTGAACTCTAAAAATAATCTCCAGGTCTGAACATCACAGTTCTGCATGTCTTGAGTTGTCAGACCCTCCCTTTCTCAAGGCCTTTCTGTATTGATAAGAAAGGGATGGACTCTAGATTACCATACCTTTGGGAACATGTATGGAAACATTTACCATAGCTTTTAAGAAATCTGCTTTCCCAGTCTTGCTCCATATGTATGGTGCCTCATGGTGACTCATCTGTCCTTGCTCTGGGCTATTGCCAGTAGCCAGGAGGAGAGAAGTGAGGGTCTCAAAATGTCCTTCATGCCTAATCAATTTCAGTACTACTGAGTGAAAATGCCCGTGTTTCTGATGATGTCAAATTCTTAGTCTGATTAAAATGAATATGGCTCTTTGGAGTCTAGCACAAATATAGTCCTTTGATTTCTCCAGGTCAGAGCTAGAATTAATAAATTAAACAATTGATTATCCAAAGCATTGCTAAAAAACACGGACCTGATTGCTACTGCCACCTAAGGCACTGTCTTCTCCTGCCCTATGGTTCTGTGTTTATTCTCTCTCCTTATTTTTACAGGCAACTAGATGATGCTGTCACAGGATCCTACATTTGGAGCTGGAAGGAGACTTGGAAGTTATCAGTGAGGTTATACGGGGAGTAGCAGCTTCTGTCAGGACTTGAACTCAGCTCCCCAGCACTGCTGCCTTCTCATTTTCCCATGGAATCCATGCCTTAATTTTTTTAATCCCTTTTACCATTAATTAGTGTTATTTGATAAAGAAGGCAAAGCAACAGTGGGCACCTGGGACTATTTCTCAATCTTTTGTGAGTTTCCATAAAATGTAGGTACCATGTCTGTTTCTTGAAACTGGGGAGTTCTCCACTAGTTGGCCTCTGAGGAAGTGAGCCTGCTATAATGTGAACATCACTGTTTTCATGATCAGAGAACCAGGATTTGAATTTTGGCTCCATCGCTTATTATATCTGTTATCTTGGCCATGTCAATCAGGCAGGCAACTGTGTGCTATCACTTAAAGTTCCTGTTTCTCATTTTCCTCAGTTCACACATGACAAACTGAGGCAAAGACAGGCTTCATTTCTTAGCAGGCTTTGGCCCTGCCAAGAGCCTGGAGCAGAACAACCAGGCAAACCTAATTCTCCTCATCTGTAAAGTGAATTGATAGAATTTGAGGATCTCTAAGACTCTCACCCATCTTAAATTCCATAAAGTGTAGACATTCTTTGGGAATTGAGCCAGTCGAGGAACCATTTCTTTTTTTTATAATTATTTTATTTGTTTTCAGTTTTCTACAATCACTTCCATATATCCTAGATTTTTTTCCCCTCCTTCCCCCTCCTTCCTCGTCCTTCCTCCCTCCCTTCCCAAGACAGTGTGCAATCTTATATCGGTTCTGCAATACATTGTGATTAAATACATTTTCACCTTAGACATGTTGCATAGAAGAATTAAAATGAATGAGTAAAAACCACAATACAAAACAAAACACAAGAGAAAATAGTCTGCTTCATTCTGCGATCCAATTCCATAGGTCTTTCTCTGGATGTGGAAGGCATTTTGCCTCTAGAATCCATTGGTAATTTTTTAGGTCCTTGCATTGCTGTGAAGTAGTAAGTTTACCAGAAAAATTCCTCACACACTGTGGTTGTGGCTGTGTGCAAAGTTCTCCTGGTTCTACTCCTTTCACTCAGCATCAGTTCACATAAGTCTTTCCAGGCTTCTCTGAAGTCTTCCCGTTCATTGTTTCTCATAGCACAATAGTTTTCCATTACATTCATATGCCACAACTTGTTCAGCCATTCCCCAATTGATGGGCATCTACTTGATTTCCAGTTCTTGGCCACTGCAAGAGAGCTGCTACAAATCTAGGAACTATTTCTAAAGGTGACTGTGAGATGAGAGTAGCTTGGAGAGGCTAAGAAACATGATTTTTACTGCAGGAATTGTAGAAATTCTTGAATTATCCCGACCAGCTGGAGGATACCGCTTTACAAAATCGACATCAAAAAATAGATATTGTCCTTGCCGTAGAAATAGCTGGCATTTATCTAGCTCTTCAGGGCATACAATGCTGAGCAGCTCTCCTGTTAGCTTCAAACGAGAGTCTGGAGGCATCCTCTGTCCTGATGAATCAGGCAGCCAACCCCTGGTACTCAAGCAAGTGATCTAATGAGCGCTATGGAGAGTACTTTGCAAAACTACTGTAGAAGTATTAGTTATTACTATGAGCAACACATATTATGAGGTCCTGACCTTGCGCTAAGCCATTTGCTGAGAATACAAAAAAAGGCAAATACTAACCCTGCCCCTAAGGAGCTCAAAATGTAACTGAAGAACTGGATGCACACCCTATGTTCAGAGTGAATGGAAGGTAAACATCTAGGGGAAGGTTTGAACATCTGGGGGCTAAGAAAAAACACTGTAGGGGGGGAGGGAGAGGAAGGGTGTGGAGGCAAAGACAAAAATTAGTTGTGTTTTCTTCTATTTTGACCCACGAGTAAGAAGATTTTATTTTGAAAAGCCAGGTGCAGCCCAGGAGGCTGGGTGCAGCAAACCTGGTTTCTGGGGTGGGTAGTCAGAGCTGGCAGACCCCAGGGAGGTGGGGGCGGCAGCCACAAGGCCACACTTTGATAGGGCAGCCATACTCAGTGAGAGCAGGCTAAGGATTTCTCTTGACCACGCTTCAAGCTACGTGCATAGGCCAGGGATGGGCTGAACTGAAACGCCAGCCTTTCCCAACCCTGGAAGGAGGTGTGTGGGTGAAGAAAGTCCACAAACAAAAGCAACCAGAAGCTAAGACTTAGATAAGAAGAGACTAGAAAGTTGGACAGTAAGCACATTCCAACGTGTCCAACCTGCATCTCTCTGTTTACCCCTGTCTTCAGTGCTAATTATTGTCTTAATAATTCCATTTACTGAAGGGAGTGGATTATTTTGCTGCTTATGCCAGTCTCCCAGGTCTACGAATGCATAGACATATAGTTATGTGTGCTATACATATATGTTTGTATGCCTACATATACACACATAAAAATACACTTCAATATAATTGATTTCCTGTGTAATCCCACATCTTTTATCTTACGAATTTAAGAACATTATTCTGAGAAAGAGTCCATAGTCTTCACCAGATTACCAGAGGGGTTCTTGGCATAAAAATAGTTTAAAACCTCTGATTTAGACTATTGTTTAGCCTGGGATACTAGTATAAGCATTAGGATAATCCATTCAGCCAATGGAATTATTCAAAAATATGTGTTGGCAAGCTGTGTTTTTATACATATATGTATATGTGAATATGTATTTTATCTATGTATGTAATTATATATATGTATATTACATGTACATGTGTATACACACACATACACATATATACATATATGCACTCTTTTTTTAAAGCACAGGCCCCAAGTAAAGAACCTCTGATCTAAGTGCTGGCCTATCCATGTTATTCTCTTGTTAAGGTGAAGCTGAGATCTGCAGAAAAGCATGGCTCTATGAAAGAGGTTGGTGGGGAGAGTCTGCTGAGAGGATCCCTGGGTGTAGGGTGGGGGGGCTCATGTGGAGAGACCAGGACAAGCCTGTTCAGGACCATGGGGATGTACAAGCTGCAGTTCCAAGAAGGCTGGCTGAGTGTCTCTGAGCTGGTGAGTGTGGGCAGAAGGGAGTGTCAAAGTCAATCCCCACTCGCTTCACACTGCCCTCCTCAACATGCACATATCTGGGAGTAACCAAACAATCTCAATCCTTGGACCTCAATGGTCAACCTGCCCCAAGTCTTTCCATCCTACAATTAGGCCAGCATACAGCTGCCAAAGTGGTTTTCCTTAGGCATGTCCCTGGTCACAACCTCCCTGATCTGTGAACTCCAGCAACTCTCTATTGCCCCCAGGATCAAAGATAAAACCTGCTGTTTGGCTTCATTATGCTTTACTCCCCCAACTTTAAGATCCAGCCTCACATATCCTATTCCATCTCCCATCTTAGAGACTTTACATTGGCCATCCCCTACTCCTGGAAGTCCCTCCCTTCTCACCTTTCCATCTTAGAATTCCTAGTATCCTTCAAGAATTAACTCAAGCTCTACCTTCTACATGAAACCCTCCCTGATTCCTCCCAGCTTCAATGACTTTCCCTTCTTAAACTGCCTTGTATGCCTACTGTGTGCATATAATTATACTGGCATGTGTCAGCTCCCTGGAGGCAGTTACTAGTTTGGTTCTGTCCTTGTTTCCCCAGCACCAAGAGTGGTGCCTGTCACATAGTAGGTCCTTAATCAGTACTTGCTAATTAATTGGTAAGTATGATCCTGAAAATAATTGTACACTTGCTTTGTGTATGTGTGTGTGTGTGTGTGCATACATATGTGTGTCTGTGTGTGTGTGTGGGGGCAGTTTCCAGGTCTCCACAGAGCCATCATATTCACATAAGCTGTATCTACTAAATCCTAAATAAAAGTAGCATCTGCAATGCAGAGCTTGTGAAGCCAAGAGAGGTCAAACTGGAAACATGGAAGCGCTCAGAAACTCTCAAAGACCTTGGGACTTCATTGACTTTGCAGAGAATTTGTACTCATTGCTGGCTACACTTGTCTCTCTAGTCTTTCACCGCACACACCCAGGACAGGTATTATTTTATTTCTGACTCTGTATCTACAGGTCCTAGGACAGTACATGACCCATATACGGGCTTATGTTCATTGATTGAATTGAGTGTGACTAGTTCCCTAATACGTTACAAACTTTTTTATTTACAAAGCAACTACCAAATTTCAGGCACGGAGTCTAGGAGAAAATTCAATCATCTTAAATGACAGAAACATCTTGTTGATGGCATGAAGTAGAAACTCTTCTCACCTCACAAAGTCACAATACATCCCATTGTGAAGGAACTGGCCTGTTGGCAGCAAAAACAGCAATTCCACATATGTCTTCATTCACATTCCCTTCCCAAACAAAACCCCTTATATCCTTGAAAACATGTCTGGCTCTTTATTTGGACTGATTTCCTTGAGGACTTAATGAAGTTCCAAGAATGAGCCCAGATTCCTTACTACCTTTCCTTCCCAGCTCCTCCCTATCATTAGACACCAATATATTCTGTTATTTTTTTTTTTGCCCCCAAATTTCCAGTGACCTAAGTTTTGTCTCAGACACAAAAAAGCCAGAGGTTAACTAGAGATAGATATAACTATAAATGAAAACTGAGAGCCAACCCTTTGCCTAAATGTTAGGAATTTCCTAAACTGGGGGTCCAGATGGAGTATGATAGTATTCCTAAGTTCTTGCCTATTGCAAATGTCCTAAAGCACCAGAGGAGTGATGACTAAGGGGTCATCATATTGCCCCAGGCTCAAAAAGAACTAATTATTATAACAAAATGTTATACTTTAATTAAAATGAAAACTTAAGACATTTAAGAAATTGATCAATGAATAAGTGTTTACTGACGACATCCTGTGTATGGTGGGAGGAATCTTGTTTTCAGTTAAGAAGATTTGGATCTGAATTCAGTCCACCCATAGTAGCCTCAAGTCCTTAGGTAAGGCTTAGGATTGTGAGTTAGAAGGAAGCACATAGGACCTCTAACACATTTTCTTTATTTTGCAGATAAGGAAACTGAGTCTCAGAGAGTTTAAATAATTTACCCAAAGTCACATGAATTTCTTTGATCATCAGTTAGTCATCTATAAAATGGACATGATACCTCGCAATTGTTTTACTAGGCGAGAGCTTTTGGAATTGTTAAGTCCTCTGTGTTATATTTATTAATGACGACAATTGATCCACTTGAATAGCTTCCAAAACAGTTTTATGGAGAAGGTGGTAATTCAGTGTTAGAAGTAGGAAAATTAATTTTAAAAACTTTTGCATGTCACAATTAAAATAATGGGGAAAATTCCACATTAACTCAGAGCATGAATAACGTTCAACCATTCAAAGAACTCCTTGGGGACCTTCTTGTGTTGTTGGCTTCACAAAATAGCATCAGACAGTGATATTGGGCATGCATACTGATTGAGAAGGTAAGGGAGGCAGCTGTTAACTTTAAAGGGCATTGGACTTTCAGCAACAACATTTTATCATTAGTACTAGTGTATGGAAACTGGATGTTATAAGGGGAATGGTTTAAACTGGTGTTCACAGTCCAATGTTTTAATTAAGAAGTCCACTAACATTTTTCAGCAAAAAAGGGAGTAATATTTGATAATCTAAACTCCTGGCAATTAAAATGTGGTATAGAGAAATTCATAGTAATTATAAACATAGTGGTTATAAGTTTGGGGATTTTTTTCTTACTATCCATCTTTCTTGGAAATCACTTAGCCAAATATAATAACAGGGCTTGCATTTTATGTGTGCATGTTTGGGTCCTCCCTAATGTGACTTGTTTTTTTCTAAGTTAAAAAATAGCTCAGATTTGATGTACGTAGTATGGGTGGTCCTAGCACTCACTCATGTTATGATTAAGTTGACTGAGATTCCAGTGGTTCACATGAAATCAAGGTCAAAGAATAGGTCACTAGGTCGTTTGGAATTATAAGTTGTTACTCCCTAATTCTAATCCTTATTTTTGACTATCAGGATATTTCTTTAGAAGAGGTGAATCATTCAGAGGAGAGTCTGAATAAGAATTTCTGTTTCTTTCCATTTAAGCTCAAAGGTGGTCCCCTCTTAGATTCTATTTTGGTAGATTTAGTGCAGGAGGAGAGTTGTCTATTTCTTAAGCCAAGATCAGGAACAAGACCAATTCTAGCAGGGACTGAACTGAGCTATCATGCTCTCCTGAAAGGACCTCAGCTTTGGACAAAGATGCAGAATGCGTTATTGTCCTGGTATATTTCAATAAACCAAATTTTGGCAATGTTAAAAGATGCCATCTTCCTCAGATAATGTCAAATCTGTCTCTAAAATATTTTGTTTAAACTGATTTATCTTTAAGAAACTCAGAGCACACAAGTAGGAGCCATCCCTTATTTTATGAAGAGAGAGACTAGCCAAAAGCATTTGACCATGGCCCCAAAGTAGTGGTTTTTAATATGTGGTTCATGAGATCCTCACAGGGGTCCAAGAGGTCAAAACTCCATTCATAATGATTCCAAGATTATTTGCTTCTTAATACACTCCTCTTTTCAACTTTGCATTTCTATGTGAGGCCACATTTTCTTTGTATATATCAGTCACAAGAACATTTGGCAAGAGATAAAATATAGAAGTAGATATGAGAATTCAGCCGTCTTTTATTAAGACAGACATTTAATAAATTTGCCAAAAAATGCCACTGTTCTCACTCATTTTTCAAAAAAAAAATTGTTAACATGGGATGGGTTTATTGTTGTTATGTATGACCTTGGGCAAGTCATTTAACCTCCGTTTATGTTTCTTCAGTTGTAAAATGGGGGTAATAATCTACCTCACAAGGCTGTGTGAGGATCAAATGAGATAATGTTTAGCCCAGTTCCTTGCACACAGTAAATGCTATATAAATATGTATTCCCTTCGTTTGCCATTTTAAGTGAATTAATAGATAGGCTACTTTTAAGTGATCAGTTTTCATTTCTAGCATGACAAAGATTGCTAGAGATACCTCCCCTAAACAAAACTCTTTGTAAAGTGACTCTGAGGAGTGTATAAGTGTCCCTTGATGAGAAAGTTTGAGAACCAGAGTCCTAGTGGAAGGATGATAATGTCGATCATCTGGTGGCCTGATTTGTTTTTCCAGATTTGTGGTTTCCCAAAGTTGGGAATTCCTGGATTAGAAGTGACCTCCCCCAATCATATCAGCAACTTCTCGGTCATGTGTAGTCTTAACAATGTGTCCTAAAGATGGAGCACTGGTTTGGGAGTCACAGAGACCTGGGTCAAATCCTCCCTCCAACACCCACTGAGTAGGTAACCCTAGACAAGTCAGTTTACCTTGCTGAGGTTTCTACATCTGTGAAATGAGAACAAAGGTATCTACTCCCAGGGTCACTGTGAAGGTCGGGGGAGAATATAGGCAAGAAGGTTTTTGTTATCTTTAAACCGATATGTGCCTGTTGTTATTATTACTACTGTTAAGGACCTGCAGGGAACACGAGAGATGAACTTCCTGGAGTCTGTCCACTCTGGGCTTGCTGACCAGCTTCTCCTGTAGGCGCTGATTCCTGAACAATTGTTTTCTTCTGGAACGGACCCAAGTTCCATTAGAGAAGGTAAGCAATTTGAGAACAGGGACGCTTTCGTTTTGGTCTTTGTAGTTCCAGGGCTTAGCACGTAGTAGGTGAATGATAAATGTTGGTTGCTCAGTTGATTGATTGAACTCTAACAGTCATAGAAGAATATCCATCTTTAAAATACTGAACAAATCTAATAATTTTAAGTAACCAATTAATGAAAATTCTCCATATTTCCATGGATTGTTTGACCAACGAGAAAGTACAACTTTTGATTGAAAAGATTGACTTCTCCTTCTAGACAATTCTTTCCTTCAAGGGATTCGGGAGAACCCACAACCACTCCTGAACTTGCCTCAGTGACCTCTCCCATCCAAGAATGACATTCCCCAGGTCAGCCTCCCTGGACTCCACTTTGGTCTGGAAGATTGCTGAAGTATTCTCTTCTGCCTCCCACTCACATTTAGGTAATGCATTTGTAGAAATAACAGTCTTTTAGGAGCTGCTCTAAAAAATCAAGATTTATTTAGCAATGAAAAAAAACCAAACCATCTAATTAAAAAGGAAAGGTATTTTGAAAAGTCCAAGAAATCAAGATAATTTTTAAAGATATGGATATAGGGGCATGCTAGAGGCAGCATGGCCTGGCTCTCCAGACCCACTGTTAAATTTTCAGGGTGAGCGTTTGCACCCCAGAAATCAGCAAAGGTTATGAATCATGGCTTGATTTATTATTGTTGTTTGTCTAAACCTAAATGATGGAGAAAATGTATGATGCTTCTTAAACTTAAAAGTGTGGTATTAATATGTATGTGTATATATGTCTATTTGGAGAAAGAGCTGGTATTAAACACTTTTCAGCACACCTTTGTGTGATTCTGCCATACAACTATAGACCAGTAAATATGGGAGTCTAAAATAACTTCATGATTATCTACAAAAATATAAAATATCCACATTAACAAAACAGAAAACAGATAAATAGACCAGTTGCAGGAGGAGAAATCAGACAGATCTCTGCAGAATTGTTTTGCCTTTTCACAAATTAATTCGGTAAGTTTTAAAGAACAAATGACTCCAATATTATAGGACTTTTTTAAAGAGAGAGATGACCAGCTGGATAAGTGAAACTGGGAATCATAGGTGTTGACATAATAATGGAAACTTTGGAAACTGCTACCCGCCCTTTTCCCCAGGGAGAGAGCATTGAGCCAAAAGCCTAGAGGGCCCAAGAGAGAGACTTGAAGGATGCTCATGCTCAAGGCAGAATTGATGCAAGGCGTCCAGGCAAATGAGAGCAAGAAGGAGTGATCGGATAGATAGGAAAGCCAGGAGATAGAAGCCAAAGAAAGAGTATGTCAGTGAAGTGACTAGTGCATAGAGTTAAGGAGAATAAGGATCTGCCTTGGCAGAGAAGAAATAATGGTTCTCACCTCCAACGGCAAAGTTAGTAATTTATAGCCCATTAGCTAGTGATGGTAGAATGTTCCCACCATCAACAATGGAGGATGATCTTGAGCCATCTTTTTCTCCAGGAGAAAATTCTGGAATCTGGCCTTTTCAGATCCTTAGCAGACTCCTTCCCCCCAAATTCCCCCAAGAAATAGCTCAACCTCCAATGGATTAGAGATAATGAAAGGGCTAGATGGGGGAAGATCAGAGTAGGAAACATCTTGTTCTTATATCTTACCCCTCATCCCCATCCCATAGTGAGTCCCATAAAGTTCTATAAGTCATTCCGTTTTGTTCAATTGTTTCTTAATTTTGCTTACATACTCTTTATTTTACTGATGCTTCTTTTCAGATTTAACTTCCTCAATCTCATGATATCAGGGGACTGTCTCATAGTTGGTCAGTATTTACCTCTGAAAACTCATCCTTAAAGACTGGTCTGTCATTCATACGCTCTCTATTTTTTTTTCCGAAGGGCTTAAGCAGAACCAACAAATATCCCCTAAACTTGCCTCAATGACTTCTTCCAGTCAAGATCAGACACTCCGAAGTCCAGACTCCTTGATGATCTCATTCAGGACTGGAAGACTGCGGAATTATTTTCTCCCTCCTCCCAACCCCCATTTGCCATCTTAATGGACACTGAAAGTCTTCTCCCCTCCAATGGCCATGAACTAGGGCTCTTGATACTGCAACGGAAACAGAAAGGACATCTTGTTCCCAACCCTCTTGAACCAATCAGCAGGAGAAGTGTTTGCCTCGACCTGCAAGGAGTATGGAGTTCATACCACTTATATTAGCGAGTCATAGAATTTAAGGGAGGCCTCCATTGTCAATACTGGTAATCCTGACTCAAGGATGGGGAGGGTAAGTGACTTTTATAAGACTACACAAGTAGTTAAGGATCAGAGGCAGGATTTGAACCCAAGTTGTCTGGTTGCAGATTCAGTGGTCTTACCTTTGTCCAATGCTCTCCTTCTGACTCTGGGCATCCTGGTAACCCTCAAGCACTCTCTTTTCCCATGTCAAGGCTATCAGGAGTTTAAACTGTATCATTCATTTGTTTATATTCTTTTTAGTCATTTCTGACTCTGTGAAATTCCATTTGGGATTTTCTTGGCAAAGACACTGAAATTATTTGCCACTTTTTTCTCTAGTTCATTTTACAGATAGGGAAACTGAGGCAAACAGGATTAAGTGACTTGCCCAGGGTTACACAGCTAGTAAGTGTCTGAGGCCAGATTTGAACGCAAACACTTATCCGCGGAGCCTCCCAGTTGACATATACCAGAGCTTTGTCATTATTCTTGCCCAAAGCTACAATCGTTCTGTAGGGAATCATTGTTATTTGGAATGTGCCCAATAATTTGGGCTAATGGTACATGCTGATTTAATCCTCCATTCTCTTCATATTCCCACAAATCAAAATTCATCACAGGGGTGAGACTAATTCTGGGATGTCCCCAACCCAATGTTCTCAAGCTCTAATTAGTAGATAGCACATTTATGCCACACCCTAAAGCAGACAGAAACAAGAAAAAATTGGTTTTTCCAAGCAAAAATTAAATACTTTCATGTATGTTGCTTATTTTGTTTCTTCCTGCTGCCAGTTTCCAGATATTTCTCTATACTCAGAATTTCTCTGACTGCTCAACTCTCTGACATAAAAAAAGGCCATTTTTACCCCTCCTCCCCTTCTTTTTTGCTTCTTTGGAGAAATTTGCCACCATAAAATTGAGTCTTTTCTAATATGTTATTTATTTCTGTTTGGAAAGCTACAAATTCTAATTTTATTTATCTGTCTAACACTGGCATTTTATAGAGTTGTTCCCTGATCTCGGGTTTCTGCAAGATTCTGACTCTCATCAGGCTTTGGTTCACTTTTCTTTGTCTGGGAATATTGGTCCAGACAGCTTTGTGTTCTCAGTGAGGATTTAGTACTCATTCTTCCATATAATTTCAAGATCTTTTTGCTGATTTATCCATTTGTGCTTTAAGTTTTTAATTACATTTTCTTCCTCTTAAATTTTTTTTTTAGTATTTTAGGTTTTTTATCTTTATATTCTCCTGTTGCTTTATTCCCTTTTGGGGAGTACATTTCCAAAACCACTCTCCCCCTCCCACTTCCCCCAGCCCTTCAGGGTTATATTGTAAAACAGCCTTGGTCTTTTTCAAAATTGGAGGATTTCATGTCACTGATTTTGGTCTGAGAACAAAGCAGCATCTGTGGGAACATAACTGGTCCCATCTGGGTTCCAGAATCTTTTCCTTCAGTCTGTGCACCGTCACCCATGTTGACTCCTCCCCATTTCCTTTCAAGTTTCTTTCTATCTCTCTGTCTCTGTCTCTGTCTCTCTCTGTCTCTCTCTCTATTTCTCTCTCCTCTCTCTTTGTCTCTATCTCTCTGTCTGTCTCTGTTTCTCTGTCTCTCTGTATATCTCTCTCTGTTTCTCTCTTCTCTTTGTCTCTGTCTCTCTGTCTCTGTCTCTGCCTGTCTCTGTCTCTGTTTCTCTCTCTTCTCTCTATCTCTGTCTCTCTTTGTCTCCATCTCTCTGTCTGTCTCTGTTTCTCTGTCTCTGCCTCTGTCTCCCTCTCTCTCCCCTCTCTCTCTCTCTCTCTCTCTCTCTCTCTCTCTCTCTCTCTCTCTCTCTCTCTCTCTCGCTGGGCTGGGTCAGAATCTGTCATTGTTTCCGGGGTTGGGGAAGGCAAGGAGCATATTCCAGACAGAGTTTCTACAGTCTCAGGGTGTTCCTAATTTAGAAGTTGCCTCAAGCAGAAGGCACTATGGTTCCCCATCTTCTCTTCCTCATGTGGCTAGGTAGACTCAGTATCTTACTGGAAGGGTGAGGGTTACATAGAGGGTGAGTTGCTAGATAGTCTCTATAACAGTAGAGGAATCCCTGCTTTGCTGCCAGGCACAAGCCCATGCATTGATTTGTGGGTCCCTGACAGAATCATGGAGGCTGAGCGGATACTTCAAATATCAATATTCTCCAGTGTTAATTCATAGAGATTTTATCATGAGGAAGGAAATAGTCCCTGTTCTAGGAGGTTCTAAATAAAAGGGTTTCAAATTGCCTATAATGGTCAAAGACCACACAGACGGTCCTGTAAGTGCAATTTGCCAGGGTCAAATGTACAATATCCTGAGATCCTGAAAAATCTGGCCCACGTGAATTCTGAACCATTGATGCTGATCTTGGAAAAACCTTGGACAACAGGAAAGGTATTCTAGGACTGAAGAAAGGAAAATAATCCTGATTTTCTAAACAGGAAAGGTAATAGAGAAATGAAACAATGATTCAATAAGCTTGATGTTGATTTCTAGCCAGATTCCAAGAGTGTCATTGAAAGGTTGTAAATATTTAGAAAATATTGTAAACATTTAGAAATTTATAATATTTAGAATTCATAAATTTGCAGTATTTAGAAATTTACAATTTAGAAAATATTGTAAATATTAAATATTTCTAAATATTGCAAATATTTAGAAAAAACTAAATATTATAAATATTTAGAAAAAATTCGAAAAACCAGCATTGCTTCATCATAACAAGTCTTTTTTTCCAATCCCAAAAGTATTATTTTTCATGTAGACCTTCCCAAACTCCCCCAAAAGGAACATTTCTACAAAAAGTGCAACAGAAAAAGAAATACATGAAACAATGAATTACTAGAACTTATAATTTGTTTTTAATATATATATATAATACATGTCTATAATTAATTCAGTGTGTTCATTTCAAAGTTATCCTGACTGTCTTCATTTCCTTCTGAATTTCCTTTCATTCTCTTTAATTCATTTTTTAAAAATTGCTTCCTTGATCTCCCTTTCTTTTCTTCTTTTTGGTGGTAACATTAATGCTAGCTCCCTTATCCCCATCAAGTCTAGATCTGGAAGAGATCTTCAAAGCCATGCATTCTAATCTCTTTATTTTAGAGAAGTGCAGGCATCCCAGACAGATGAAGGGATTTGCTAGTGAGTGTCTAAGGCAGGATTAAAACACTCACTTTTCTTACTCCAAGTGTCCCAATACCATGCTGACAAGATGCTTCTTTCAATGACTTGAATGAAGGCAATAGCTGTGCAGAGGGTCTATCTCTGACCTAGGAGATATACTTTCAAAAACTTGTCCTTGTTTCATGACTTACTCTCCTCCATAATGGTCATGAGCAACCTCCTGGCCACACAAAGAAATACCACTTCCTGGTATTATTCATATGTGGGGCTTATCCTGTCCATTTGGTCCAGCTAAGACCCACCCCCACCCCAATCCCAAGGCACATGGTATCTGATGTGATTTCAGCTTTGCCTAAGCATTACAGGCCAAAATGCTTTAACTGGATTGACATATCTCGATATCTTGCCCATCTTATTTGTAATGTAATGCCAGGAGCAGACCCTCATTGAAAAGATATCAGTACTGAATACTTAGTGCCCAGGATTAAAACTTTCTGGAATGTTTTTCATGACTTTGAAATACTGAAGGCTGATTGGTTCCGATGGCGACTCTTGTTGACTCATAATACTACAGTCTGTATAAAAACTTGCACATGCAGCCAGTTCCTTCTTCATCTCCCTGGTCACAGCAGGCTTCTGAGCGGAATCAAAGTAAAAAAAAATGTCCAATGACGGTGGTCTCTAGATCAAGTTCTAATAATGAACACCCTAGGATCATAGATTCAGAATTGGAAAGAATGTGAGAGGTTAACTAGTGCACTCCCTTTAAAGATGAAACTGAGGTCCAGAGAAGCTAATTAAACTGCCCAAGTTCACACAGGTAATAAATAATAGAGCCTGTATTCTAACGAAAGTCATCCAACTCTAAATTTAGTAGTATCTCTAGTGCAACATGGATTAATTTATTATTGCTATCAATTAATAAATATTTGTTGAGTGGCTATGGTGTAAGGTTTTCTTACATGAGCAATGAAAATGGAAGAAAGCAATGGAATGGAAAAGATGAGATCTCTTCAAGAAAATTAGAGATATCAAAGAAATGTTTCATGCAAAAATGGGCATAATAAGAGACAAAAATGGTAGGGATTTAATCAAAGCAGAAAGGATTGAGTAGAGGTAGTAAGACTATGAAGAAGAACTATACGAGAAAAATCTTAACATCACCAATAACCATGATGGCATGGTTACTAATCAAGAGTCAGACATCCTGGAGAATGAAGTCAAGTGGGAGCTAGGAATCATTGCTAACAATAATGAATTCTAGCTGAGCTATTTAAAATCTTAAAAGACCCTGCTGCTAAAGTGCTGCACTCAATATGCCAACAAAATTGGAAAACTCAGGGAATATTAGCCAATGGATGAAGACATATGTGGAGTTTCTCTTTTTGCTGCCAGCAAAATATCTACTTCTGCTTCATTGACTACATTAAAGCCTTTGACTGTGTGGATCACAACAACATGTGGCAGGTCCTCAAAGTGATAGGAGGACCAGATCATCTTACTTGTCCCTACAGGAACTTGTCAACAGGTCAAGAAGAAAGAGGTAGAACCAAACATGGAACAAGTAATTGGTTGGAGATTGAAAAAGGAATATGATGAGGCTGTATATTGTCACCTTATTTATTTAACTTATATGCAGAGTACATCATGCAAAATGCCAGGCTGAATGAATCAAAAATTGAAATTAAAGTTGCTGGGAGAAATATTAGTGATTGCCTATGCGCCTTGAAATGCCTTGGAGCTTAACAACAACAAAAATAACCCAAAAAACAAAAAGATCCTGGCAACTGATGCCATCCCTTGCTGATCAACAGGGAGAAGAAATGGAAGCTGTGTCAGATTTTATATTCTTGGGTTCAAAGATCACTGCAGGCAGAAATAACAGCCATGAAATTCAAAAATACCTGCTCCTTGGAAGGAAAGCTATGGCAAATATGGATAGCATACTAAAAAGCAAAGACATCATCTTGCCAATAATGTCCATATAGTCAAAGCTATGGTTTTTCTGTACTAATATATGGCTGAGAGTTAGACTATAAGGACAGCTCAATACCGCAGAATTGATTCTTTCCAATTGTGAAACTGGAGAGAGTCCCTTGGACAACAAGGAGATCAAATCAGGTAACGCTTACAGAAATTAATTCAGGCTATTCATGGAAAGGTCAAATGCTTAAGCTGAAGCTTAAATTCTTTAACTACTTGGCTACATAATGAGAAAACAGCACTTATTGGAAAAGACCTTGGTGCTGAGAAGGATGGAAGGTGGCAGGAGAGGGACAGCAGAGGATTAGACGGACAGACAGTGTCATGGAACCAACAAACAAGAGTTTGGACAGACTTTGAAAGACAGTAGAGCATAGAAGGGACTGGTGTGCTGTGGTTCATGGAGTCACAAAGAAGCAGACATGACGGAATGACTAGAGAGTAACATGATGCTATGTACCTAGCACTGTGTAGGGTACTGGGAATTAAAAAAAAAACCATGGCCCCTCGAGGAGCCCACATTCTCGTGTAGGAGATCACGTGCAAAATGCTTTCTAAAAGCAAGATATAAACTGGATAAACTGGAGATAATCAACAGAAGGAAGGCACTAGTGGTGAGGGGAATGAGAATGACCTTCTTGTCAAGGTGAGATTTTAGCTGAGACCTGACAGAAGTCAGAAGAGTCAAGAAATGGTGATGAGCATGTAGGAAAATCTAGGGAAAGGAATGTGAAGGACAAATTATAAGATTGAGAGACAGGACAAAAGGAGATTATTCCAAACGTTCAGGCAAAATATAGTGAGAGTTCAATGTAGCAGTGGTCATGACAATGGAAAAGTAGGAAGTGATTCATTCAACTTATCAAAGTTGATGGAGAGGATGGAGAGTCAAAAGTTTGGGAGAAAGCAAAGATGACTTCCTCAGATTTGTAACTTAGATAGAGGTTGGTGATTCCAAGAAGAGAAAAAGAGAAGTCCTAAAGTGGATCTGGTTAGAAAAACATGGATTTGACCAAAGTTGATGTTTATATAAACCTGATTGGAAAACTCAGCTGAAATACTGATTGAGAATTTATAAACCAGGAGGGGAAGAGTGAGATGCATAATTTCACTTTAGTGTTTGTATTTCTTTAAATTGTGTATCATATTTAAATAAAAAGTTATGCTCACATTTGGTATTCTTATCCACTTAAATAATAATTATACACATATTTCTAGTACTAGAACAATAGTGGAAAATAAAGTCTACTATTTCAAAAAATCTCAACAAAATGGTAAAAGTCTGACTTTTTCAGTGACTTCTAACTTGACCAGTCTCTCATAGGCAAATGGAAGGTCAGTCCTGAAATTGAAAAGTGCCAAGGTCAATGATGGTACTAACCAAAACTTTGACCTACTTTAGGCTAGTGGTTCTCTGCCTGTATTCTCTAGAATAAGAACCAGGAAAGCTCTTTTGTTCAGAAATTTCCAGAAAATTAAATACACTCTACAAAAATTCAACCACCTATGTAAATTGGATAGAAGGATTATACTAGTGCTATCTGCTTAGTTGTTGGGAGTGAGAATCTCCAATTTCCTGTGAGAATTGTGTAGAGGGGTTCAGACTGAGCCGTGAAATGGAGTTTTCTGGAAAAGGATTTCTAGGGTTTTGACCCAGGACACCAATATCTAGACAGCATATTTTGGCATTTTTTTCGGTCTTATCTTAAATTTATTTTTAAATTATTATTTCATTTTCCCACAGTTACACATAAAGACAAACATTCATTTAAAAAAAATTGAGGGGGGAGGAGCCAAGATGGAGGAGTAGAAAGACACACATATGCTAGCTTGAAACCCAGAGCCCATAAATTACCTGTAAAGAAGAACTCCCAACAAATTCTGGAGCGGCAGAAGCCACAGAACAATGGAGCAGTGGAGATTTCTGTTCCAGAGAGACCTGAAAACCCCACACGAAAGGTCTGTCATGCACGGGACCTGGAGCAGAGCCCAGCCCTGCCTTGGCTGCCTGGCACCAAGAGGAGCAGATCCAAGCAGGCTTCGGGGACGGGATCTCTAGCAGCCATGCAGGTCCCTCTATCAGCAGGCGCCAGGGGTAAGTGAGAGAGTCTTTTTGGCTCACCGAGAGGAGAGTGGGATGTCTCCATAACTCGGGCCCCCTCAGGAGGCAGCAGCGGACAGGGGCTCCCAAAGCAGGCAGGAGCCTGGATCCATTGTTGAAGGTCTCCTCATAAACCCCCTGAGGGAACTGAGCCCTGAGTGGTGGCCCTGCCCCCACCTGAGCACCTGAACTTAATCTCACACTGAATAGCAGCCCCGCCCCTGCCCAAAACCCTGAGACTGGGAAGCAGCATCTGAATCTCAGACCCCAAGCTCTGGCTGGGAGGATCTGGATGCATGGTGGGTGTGAAGAGGAAGCTCAGAAGTCAAGTCACTGGCTGGGAAAATGCCCAGAAAAGGGAAAAAAAATAAGACCATAGAAGGTTACTTTCTTGATGAACAGATATTTCCTCCCTTCCTTTCTGATGAGGAAGAACAATGCTTACCATCAGGGAAACACATAGAAATCAAGGCTTCTGTATCCCAAACATCCAAAATAAATATTCAATGGGCTCAGGCCATGGAAGAGCTCAAAAAGGATTTTGAAAATCAAGTTAGAGAGGTGGAGGAAAAACTGGGAAGAGAAATGAGACAGATGAAAAAAAAAGCTTGAAAAGCAGGTCAACACCTTGCTAAAGGAGACCCAGAAAAATGAGGAAGAAAATAACACCTTGAAAAATAGGCTAACTCAATTGGCAAAAAAAGCCAATGAGGAGAAGAATGCTTTCAAAAGCAGAATTAGCCAAATGTAAAAGGAGGTTCAAAAGCTCAATGAAGAAAATAGTTCTTTCAAAATTAGAATGGAACAGATGGAGGCTAATGACTTTATGAGAAACCAAGAAATCACAAAACAAAACCAAAAGAATGGAAAAATGGAAGATAATGTGAAATATCTCATTGGAAAAACAACTGACCTGGAAAATAGATCTAAGAGAGACAATTTAAAAATTATGGGACTACTTGAAACCCATGATCAAAAAAAGAGCCTAAACATCATCTTTCATGAAATTATCAAGGAAAACTGCCCTGATATTCTAGAACCAGAGGGCAAAATAAGTATTCAAGGAATCCACTGATCACCGCCTGAAAGAGATACAAAAAGAGAAACTCCTAGGAACATTGTGGTCAAATTCCAGAGTTCCCTGGTCAAGGAGAAAATATTGCAAGCAGCTAGAAAGAAACAATTCAAGTATCGTGGAAATACAATCAGGATAACACAAGATCTAGCAGCTTCTACATTAAGGGATAGAAGAGCGTGGAATAGGATATTCCAGAAGTCAAAGGAACTAGGACTAAAACCAAGAATCACCTATCCAGCAAAACTGAGTATAATACTTCAGGGGAAAAAATGGTCTTTCAATGAAATCGAGGACTTTCAAACATTCTTGATGAAAAGACCAGAGCTGAAAAGAAAATTTGACTTTCAAACACAAGAACGAAGAGAAGCATGAAAAGGTAAACAGCAAAGAGAAGTCATAAGGGACTTTACTAAAAATGAACTGTTTACATTCCTACATGGAAAGACAATATTTGTAACTCTTGAAACTTTTCAATTTCTGGGTAGTGGGTGGGATTACACACACACACACATGCACACCTACACAGAGACAGAGAGCACAGAGTGAATTGAATAGGATGGGATCATATCTTAAAAAAATGAAATTAAGGGGTGAGAGAGAAATATATCAGGAGGAGAAAGGAAGCAATGGAATGGGGTAAATTATCTCTCATAAAAGAGGCAAGCAAAAGACTTTTTAGTGGAGGGAAAAAGAGGGGAGGTGAGAGAAAAACATGAAGTTTACTCTCATCACATTCCACTAAAGGAAGGAATAAAATGCACACTCATTTTGGTATGAAAACCTATCTTACAATACAGTAAAGTGGGGGAGAAGGGGATAAGCAGTGTGGGGGGGATGATGGAAGGGAGGGCAATGGGAAGAGGGAGCAATTAGAAGTCAACACTCTTGGGGAGGGACAGGATCAAAAGAGAGAATAGAAGCAATGGAGGGCAGGATAGGAAGGGGTGGGGAGGGATGGATGAAGAGAAGTTGGAACTCAAAGTTTTAGGTACAGCTGTTGAGTACTGTTCTTGCTACCAGGAAATAAGAAATACAGGTAAAGGGGTATAGAAAGTTATCTGGCCCCACAGGACAAAAGAGGAGATGGGGACAAGGGAAGGGAGGGATGATAGAAGAGAGGGCAGATTGGTGATAGGGGCAATTAGAATGCTTGGTGTTTTGGAGTGGGGGGAGAGGACAAATGGGGAGAAAATTTGAAACCCCAAATTTTGTGAAAATGAATGTTAAAAGTTAAATAAATAAATTTCAAAAAAGAAAAAGAAAAAAAGAAAAAAAACTGAGTTACAAATTTTCTGTCTCCCTCCTTCACCTCCCTCTACTCCCATCCCAAGACAGAAAACAATTTATTATAGGCTATACATATTCAATAATGCAAAAATATAACCTTTTAATTTTTTAATTGTGCAATTATTCAATTTTTTTGCATTCACATTTAAATAAGACTTGCATTCCTTCTGCAAGATGGAAGTTACTGTGCTTATCACTCACTTTGCAAATAGTTAAAAGAAGTTAAAAATTTCCTCTTAAAAAGAGGTGCATTTGCTTCCACCATTACCATACCTCTGAGGATGATCTCCTACTCACTCTGTTCCCTCAGGATGGCAGACGTTCTGGCTACAGCCTCATCTACCCCATATTGCCTTGGGCTCTCTTCCCATGGGGGCTGATGTCTCAGGGTCTCTGCTATCTCCTTTCTCCCCAACCTTTTCAGGCAGAACCTGAAATGTCTCCAAAAGAAGATCCAATATTCTTGAGTCTCTTCTGAGTTCTATCTTCCATCCTTTTCCCCCTCCAAAAAAAGGAAAAGAAAACCAAATACCCATAATCTTCCTTTCTCTTTCCTGGCAGCTGGGTGACAGTTGATAAAGTGCTTGATCCAGAGTCAGGAAGACCTGAGTTCAAATCCTGCCTCAGATGCTTAGTAACCATATGAACCTGGATAAATCATGTCACCTTAGTCTGCCTCAGTTTCTCATATATAAGATAGGAATAATCACAGTACCTGCCCTCCTGAGTTGTTGTGAGGATAAATGAAATATTTGTAAATCACTTTGAAAACTTTAAGGCACTGTATAAATGCTACTATCTATTTTAGCTATACTATGTAATCAGAACTGCTGCTTGTGAGCTCCTCGGTTATACCATCTTTTGGCTCTTATTGTATTCCCAGAACTTAGCACGGTTTCTGGAATACAGTAGGCGCTTGGTCAACTCTTTGTGATTCCATCTGGGATTTTCTTGGCAGAGATACTGGAGTGGTTTGCCATTTTCTTCCCCAGCTCATTTTACAGATGAGGAAACTGAGGCAAACACAGTGAAGTGATTTGCCCAGGGTCACATGGCTAATAAATGTCTGAGGTAAGATATGAACTCATTAAGATGAACCTTTCTGACTCCAGACCAAATGCACTGTCCGTTGTGCCATCTACCTGCAACTGAAAGGTGCTTACTAAATGCTTATTAACTGATTGGTCACTGACTTTTAGACTAAGCCTCGGCCTTAACCTCTGGTCTGCTGGGACAGTAATAGATGGGTTCTGTTAATATATTTCAAACTTGAACTTTCCATTACTGAATTAATTTGAGGAAGGTTGTGGTAACCACAGTGACTTTTCTTCAGAGGCCATCTACCATATTGACTAAAATAACTTGGATCCATCCAGCTGGAATCAAGCAACAGACTGCCCCCCACTCCCAATAAATGTGAGAAGTCATGGGCAAGAGCTGGTTTCAGCAATTTTCTTTTGTGGTCTGCTTCAAAGAATGGAAGTTCTTGATAGGTACATGCAAGCCATAGAGAGATATCCAAAGCTGTTTATCCAGAGTGAAATTCTGCACCTCCTGAGGTTCACCATTCATGAAAAGGAATTTGATTATTCATGTACAGGCTGCCATGAATGTACTTTTTTTTCCAGGAAATGTGAATGGAAAAAGACATGGGTCTGGTGTTAAAGAACACCCTATCTGTGCTGCAGACATTTGAGTGATTGTTTCAAACTAATTTGTCCTTCTAAAAATACATCCTAGGATGCTGCCGGAGTTGGCTGGAGTGAGGCTTATGTGCAATGCTCATATATTCTGCTTATAGTATTTATAAGGTCATTTTGTACCTTTCCATTACCCCTGCCTCAGTACATTTAGACGTCGTTGATTCTTATTATGTGTCCATGTAGATATATTTTTCTTCTTTCCATGTGTACTGAGGGGTCCTTTGATCTGTGATACAACTGCATGCAGAAATTTGATTATTGGAATTTGAGAGGGCATGGGATTTAACAACAAAACATTTAGACTGGGTTTCCATGATGTTTTTCCTTTCTATTCTGTGATCAGTGACTTCTGCAAGAATAAATACTAATTTATAGCTTTCCTAGGAATCATTTATCATCATTCTCATCATAGTCTAGCATTTTAGTTTAAATGGATGGTGTCCAATAAAACAGTCTAGACTTGTCCAAAGGAAGGCCTTTTCCAGCTTCCCAAATTCCAAACAGAGAGTGCCATGGAAGCTCAGAGACCCCTCAAATCCTGGCTTTGGAATGGAAACAGTAAAAGAAAAAAAGGAAGAATTCACAAAGCATAAAATAGTAGAAAATCAATACCCTTTCTAAGGAATAAAGCTGGAATTTGAATTTGAACCCAAAATTTAGGTGAAAGTATTTTATGCTAAACCGTGTAAGTGAAATTTTCTAATTACTTCCCAAGGGAGAAGTTTGACATTTCATCCAGATTCATAACATGAATTGAAATGTATGCACTGAAATACTTCAAAGAGTGGTCTCTTCCACTGCGCTTGCTCTTGGTAGACCTCTGTTCTGGACTTGACTTTTTTAGTGTTTGGTGAGAGTCAATGCTGACTTACAGCCCTGGGAATAGACCTTAGTCCTTTTCCTGGTTCAGTGTTTGTTCTTTCACTTCAGGTGGAGATTAATCTGGAGGCTCTAACAATTTGAATTCCAAAAAGTCAAGAGAGTAAGCCTCTAGGTTTCCATGGGTCCCAGCATCACAGTATTTGGAAATCTGGGGGGCTTTGCATCAGATTCCATGCTGAGCTTTCACATTGGTTACCAGACTTCTGTTCTAATTTAGGAAAGGTTTGTGCAAGCATAATACATGTTTTCACATGGGGAAGGTCTGGGATTCTGGCAGCAACTGGAACTCAAAGTATGGGAAGCCCCTCCACCAGTTCACATAAGAATTATAATCTATCCAACTGAACTCATTTTCAAGTACCCAACCTAGTTCTTCAAAACTCCTCAAATAAGTGTCCCAGAAAGAAAAAAAAATACTTACTATGGTTAGGCAAGTGGTGAAAGTCTGTTGGTTCTGGGCCAAGGAAAGATAGTTTGGGGTTTATTTGAATATGCTATGTGGCAAGAGAATTTCTGGTTAACTCCTATTATCATAGTGTTGAACCTTGGATCAGTTTAGAAATCTGGGTTTGAGGTGATAGACCCTCAGAAGATAGTTTCAAAAAATGATGTTCATGATAGGATTGGGACTCAATTTGATTTCATTGGTCTAGAGAACTTCCAGAAGAGGAATATCACTCCAGTCATGCAGTTTAGCATGTTGTCTGCAATCTGTAATCTTAGAGAACTGCCTAGAACACAGGTAGATTAAATGACTTCCTGAGGATCAGCCGGCTAATTATGTCCGAAAGACATGTATCCAACCCAATCTTTCTGGCTTCAAGGCCAGCTCCTTAGACATAATGATAGCTGATGGAGAGAGAGAGAGAGAGAGAGAGAGAGAGAGAGAGAGAGAGAGAGAGAGAGAGAGAGAGAGAGAGGCAGGGAGGGAGGGAGAGAGAGAGGGAGAGAGAGAGAAAGAGAGAGAGGGAGAGAGGGAGGGAGGGAGAGAGAGTTTTCTCTCCCTTGATCTTCACAACATCTCTGTGAGGCCAGGACTGTAATTATTCCCATTTCATAGATGAGGAAACTGAGATCAAGTGACTTATAAAAAGATTCCTGGGGTCACCCAGTTAAAAAGTGAATGCAAACTTTAGTTTAGGCTTACAGGTCTAGAGCTGAAAAAGACTTTAGAAATCAGTTAACATCACCCTCTCATTTTCCAGCATTGGCTGTAGGTTCTAGGATAAATGATTTGGGAATTTGTTTCATCCCCATCCCAGGTCCCAAATCCATATGTCGTTAGTGTCAAGTCAAGATTTTCTAGACCTTAGACCAGTTGCTCTTAATCTTTTGTTTGTTTGTTTCAAGGATCCCTTGGGCAGTCTGGTGAAACTTAAAGACTCATTTTCAGAATATTGCTTTGAAATACATAAAATAAAATACATCGGATTATAAAGGGATATAGCACAGTTATTAAAGAAAAAAATTAAAAACCAGTTCACAGACACCAGATTGAGCATGAGACTGATGACAATCTCCAAATATATCAGACTAGGGCAATGGTTTGGATTAATCAAAAGTCCTCAGTTTTAAATTAAGGGGCAGCTTGCATCATGGATAGAAAGCTGGCCTCAGTATCAGGGTGGCCTTATCTAGGATAGAATACATGAAATTGAGTGCCATGCCTATATGAGCTTTAGGCTGCAGAATGAAGTCATGGGGACTGGATAAGGGGCCAAGAGTTTGATTGGGGGAAGGTTTGAGTCTATGACTTTTCCACCTGTACAGAAGCAGCTCTAAAAGAAGCTAACACAGTTTCCAAAGCTTACAGATTTTCAGATCATATTGGGGTTTCAGACAAGATCGTTTAGGGTTTAAGACAGCTCTCAAAGACTGTAAATTGAAAGAGGGCTGCTTATCTGCATTTGTACACAATTCCTCATTAGAAATTTTCTACATCAAGGCTCAGGTCCAGACTCCTTGTTCCTCTTTCCCTCACTGCACCCCCAAATCCTTAAACTATATTCTATTTGAAACAATAGAAAGTGAGATTGGCTTTCTCTTTGATGGAACCCAACAAATCTTCTCCCTTCAAGCTATAATAAATATAGCTTGAAATGAATATGATTGTGCCTATGTAAGTATTGCTATTTCCACTTTATTAAATGCACACAAAGACTACAGTGTTTATTTCAAATGCCAAATCCTGAACATTTAATTTACCTTGGCAGAAGCCATGAGCCCTCCTACAGCAGATACGATTTATTATTTCAGGGGATTTCACTAATAAAACAGCAGCAGCATAGAGACAAGAATGGCTATTAACCTCAACACAAAAGATTTCTTGGTTCTAGATGTGAGGAATGATGTTTCTGAGTTTCTGGGAATGTCTCTAAGGATTCTCCTCCCCCCTCCCCCCAGCAAAAGAAATGTTGGTTAGGAGCTCAAGGTCTCTCCAAATATTGTAATTAGATGAGTTTCTAAATACTTCCAGAAATAAAAGTCCGAAAGGTAAATTTCTAACGGAATATAGGAAAATCTCTACTCAAGATAAGATCCAGGGACAGATGCTGCTTTTAATAGCTGAAAATGTGTCCTAAGAGAGAATACTCTTATGTTCCAATTAACCTGTGTTCTAATCAATGTTTATGCTCCCTGTCATCATCTGATCCAGATTTCCTCCATGCCTGATCATCCTGAATGACTGTCCATTTCTTCTAAAACATCTGCCACCGCTGGTTCACCAAGTGGGCTGGAGAACCTTCTTCTTGTTTTGACGTTATGTGGACTCCAATTTAAGGTGTGGCCTGCCTTTTGCTTAACTCTCATTGATACTGAATGATGAAGGCATATTTTTTATTTTTTTCTGACCATGTATGTCATAGTATAAAAACATGTCTGAATCGTACCCATTTACCAAAGAAGGAAAACTTAAAACTAGCTATGCCTCCAGTTTAAAGAAAGGAAAAAATAGGACCAGATTGTATGACTTGATGGCCCAAGAAAATGTTGAATTGGGAATACATCAGTTAAGGTTTGACTCTCAAGGTCAGCATGACACAGCAGGTATTAAGTGAGATTATCACTGGTGCTTGCTCTATCTCTCCACTCACACTTCTGATTCACTATTCAGTTCACACAGGACAACGATTCCTTTCTTCCTAATATAGTACCAAGGACTTTCTTGACATTAATCACTGAAACAAACAAAAATGGCCATAATACTCTGACATATTCTGCCTTGGGTCATTTCCCAAAATGAAATTCCAGGACCCTGGCAGAAGTCTTGGCCAGCTTCCTGGTAGGCCCACAACTATAAAATTGTCCCAGTCTCCAAACTCAGACTCTGGTGGCAGAAGGAAAGGGAAAGGATGATTTAATATGTTAAAAATGAGAAGAATTAATAACATTGAGCTAACAGAAGGAACCCTGGGGAACATGTATAATAAGCTTATATATCTTGAAGACGTGTCATGTGATAGCAGTTCTATAGAGTATTCTCAACTGCAGAGGAATTGCATAAGAAAATTACTAGATTTTATTTATATTTCATATATGTTCATTTTAATTATGTTTGTAAGTATGCCATTCCTTCTGTGTAATGGTGATGTTCCACACCTCCAACCCCAATTGTTATAGAAGAGAAATCTCGGTTGATTTAATGAATGAAAGCTGTAATCCACAGGTGAATCAATCTGCAAGTCTATTAAATCAGTCGAAGATACAAAGAAATTCCTAAATTGAAAGGCTCAAGTACCACCTTTGAACCATTGGATGAAAGAAGATGACAACACATAGCAAATGCACTGAGATCAGTTGAAAGTATTAGGCGCGTGCCTGGGTATGTCTATATTTGTTAGAGAAAAAAGATTTCTGGCAAAAGGCAGTCAAGCTTGACACATGTCAATCCTGACCCTTCCCCTCACTTATACCAGATGCAAGCAAGAAAGAGAGGAAGGAGAATGAACTCAGTATCATATTCCCCACCACCACTGACCATATCATTGAAGAGAATGGACCAGTAACAAACAATCGACCCAATCAGGAATAGAAAGGACAAAAGAGGTAGATCAAGAAAAAGCAGTTTCAAGGAATAAGGCTTCTTCGGGGTGGAAAGAAAGCAACTTCAGGCCCTCCAAGGGCTCCAACCCTCAGAATCCAGCAGACAACTGATCCTTAGGAGATCTCTGTGAAAACTCCATCATCTACCATCCATTCTAACTCAAGGTCTATGATCCTGTAACATAAGGTAGATAGGAATGGGGTCAGGTGAGGATTAGCAGGACTGTCAGAGTTTGTGATCAACATTAGTGGTTAGAGATTCCCCTCTGGTATTGTAGGGCATTGGACTTGGAGTCAGGAAGATTTGTGTTAATATTCCACTTTGGACACTTACTACCTGAGCAAGGCATTTCATTGCCATATGCCTCAGTTTCCTCCAGTATAGAATTGGGATAATCATAGCATGTGACGACCACGGTTATTTTTTTTTTTTTGTGATTCTCATCATCATTATTTTTATTACCATTATTATTCTTGATAATTGTAATGATGATTGCTCTGTGAGTTCTTTATTGTT
Organism: Notamacropus eugenii; assembly: GCF_028372415.1. NCBI lineage: Eukaryota > Metazoa > Chordata > Mammalia > Diprotodontia > Macropodidae > Notamacropus > Notamacropus eugenii. The sequence goes on along the minus strand of NC_092877.1, from coordinate 376,612,585 downwards.
TTTTTAAATTAATTTATTTATTTTTAGTTTTCAACATTGATTTCCACAAGATTTTGAGTTTCAAATTTTCTCCCCATCTCTCCCCTCCCCCTCCCCAAAACACTGTGCATTCTGATTACCCCTTCCCCTAATCTGTCCTCCCTTCTATCATACCTCCCTTCCCTTATCCCCATCCTCTCTTTTTTCTTGTAGGGCAAGATAGATTTCTATCCCCCATTACCTGTATTTTTTATTTCCCAGTTGCATGTAAAAACAATTCTCAAGATTCATTCCTTTTGAGTTCCAACTTCTCTCCCTTCCTCTCTACCTACCCAACCTCACTGAGAAGGCAAACAATTCAATATAGGCTATATATGTGTAGTTTTGCAAAAGATTTCCATAATAGTCATGTTGTAAAAGACTAACTATATTTCCCTCCATCCTATCCTGCCCCCCATTTATTCTGTTCTCTCTTTTGACCTTGTCTCTCCCCTAAAGTATTTACTTTTAATTACTCCCTCCTCCCATTTGCCTTCCCTTCTATCATCCCCCTGACTCCTCTTATCCCCTTGTCCCCTACCTTCCTGTAGTGTAAGATAGATTTTCATTCCAAATTGAGTGTGCATGTTGTTCCCTCCTTAAGCCAAATGTCATGAGATTAAACTTCACTTTTTGCCTCTTACCTCCATCCTTTTCTCCTCCATTGAAAAAGCTTTATCTTGCCTCTTTTATGCCCCATTCCATTTCTCCTTATCTCCTCCCAATATATTCCTCTCTCACCCCTTAATTTTATTTTTGTAGACATCATTCCTTTCTATTCAACTCACTCTGTGCCCACACTCTGGTCTGGAAGCAACTACAAGCTTTTCTGCCCAGGATCCGAGAATAGGGTTCCCTCTCCACCACCACCTCTAGCTCCACTACACCAGCACTCTTCCTCACCCCAGGGCTGCCACTTAGGGTTGAGATCCAGATCAGCTGCTCTATTTCCCCAAGGTCTTTAGGCCGAGAACTCACAAATGAATGCTGCTGCCTGGGGCCACCTGGGGCTGGGGCTAGAGCGGGACCCTACTCCCTTCTCACCCAGGTGAAAGAGCTTTCTCACTGGCCTCTGAATCTGTCTTTGGCATTTGTGGGTTGAGGAATCTGGGAACTGCAGTTTTTGCTTGTGATTCCATGCCCTGAAGCCTGCTCTGGTCCTTTCCGTGCACTGCCAAGACTGGGCTGCTCTCTGCTCTGAGCCCAGTGTGATACACCTTTCTTCTTGGTCTTCCAGGCTGTCTTGGGCTGGAAATCTCTTTCCTCTGTCATTTTGTGGCTTCTGCTGCTCTAGAATTTGTTTAGAGTCATTTTTTACTGGTATTTTATGGGCTGTAGGGGGAGAGCTTCTACAGGTCCGTCTTACTACTCTGCTGTCTTGGCTCTGTCACCCTACCAGGGTTATCTGTGAGCATCCAATGAGATAATATTTGCAAAGCCCATGTGCAGTGCCTGGTACATAGTAGGTGTTTGATAAATGTTTGTTTCCTTTCTTCAAATCTATAGCACAGTGACCTAAGTCATAGGGTTGTTCTGAGGATCAAATGGCATAATATTCATAAACGACATTGTACAAACACGTAAATAACAATAAGAACAGCAAGTTAGAACTGGAAAGGGTCATAGAAGTCATTGAGTTCAATTGCCTCATTTTACGGATGAGGAAACTGAGGCTGATGATGTTACAGTGATTTGCCCAGCCTCATACAGATCGCAGGTAAAGAGGTGGTATTTTAGCCCAGGCCTTATAATCCACTGTTTCTAATCCCTTACAGAGTTATACAAATGCCAGTTCTTGGATTATTTTGATAATTCAGATAGTAAGCATGATGATGTTTCCTGTGACTTCATAGATATGGGAAATTTCCAGATAAAAAAAATCCCTCTACCAATGCAGGTTAACAGCTTCTTAATTTATAGCATTAAAGAGTGCCCTGCAGTCAAGTGACTTGCCTAGGGTCACAGCTAGTATGTGTCAGTGGTCATACTTGAACCCAGGTCTTCCTAGTGTCAGCGTCAGCTCACCGTTATCCACAGTATGCTGCCTTTCAGCTCAAATAATTGTCTCATTTACTGAGCAAAGAAGTAAATTCTTACTACATCTGATCTTATTGATACTCTTCGAAAAGTGTCTCAATTAACTTAAAATATATTTAGAGAGGTAGCAATTAATATGATTATTTGTGCAAAATTCAATTAGTACAAAATTAGTACAAATCATGAAATGATACCAGGTCTTATCTGATGAGAGCCACAAATCAATTAACTTGACAACTGTGAGCTAGTCAGAGTTTGAACATGCCATTAAGTAGATAACGTCATCTCTACTTTCTCAAGTTTAAAAACACTTTCTATAAGTTTATTGAAATGGTTGTGTGTATATGTTTAGAATATCCTATTTTCACGTAAATTTTCTGTGTTTACCTAATAGTTGCTTTATTCCTACAAATTGCTTACTTGATAAAGGCTTGCTGAAAAAGTTTTTATTGTTTATATAATATCTAAAAATTGATTCTCTTGCTGGATGTTCATTTAGACTATCCTTTGTAACCTTGGCTATTAGTGGAAAACTCTTTTAAACGTGTACATAAGTCTACCAAAATATTAATGCCCATGATTTCTAACTTGAGAATGCTTCTTTCTAGCAAGACTGAACAAGGCATACCCTTCACAAGAATTCCTTAGAATTAGGTTTTCAGTCCTGTATGGAGATATAATTAGGCAATCGAGCTCTGTTGATAACCAGGCATGCATTTTGCTACCTCCAATGCTTTAGGGAATAGGGAGGCCATGTCTTTTCGGTCTGGGATATTTGTCTTTTAAATTGAAGTGAAAGGCTTCAAGGAAGATGCTGGTAGGCTTGACTACCAGTAGGTATTTGATTTGGCTTGTTTCTAATGGACATAGCATGTTCTGGAGAATTTTGTGATTGCTATTTCTTTTTTAGTTTTGCGGTTAGTAGACCTAGATGTAAGTGCTAATAAGTGGTTTAAATTAAAAATATTCTTAAAGATATCAAACTTTATTACATTCAGTTCCACCTCCATACCAACTGTATTGCCATGGCAAAATTCCCCCAATGGGAACCAAAACAAATTAAAATTTAATTGGGAAATATTTTTTAAATAAATAAAAGAATGATACAACATAACTAATGGTAACGTTTGATTTTCTAACTCCATGTGTCCCACAGGAGTCCTTAGTACAGTTTAGTAGCCCTTTCTCAATTTGAATTTGACACCATAATACTAGTAGATTTGGTCAATATTTCGGTTGCTTTTACTGAACTTTGCCCCCCTTCTTTATACTTTGGTACAAGAGATGATTCAGTGAAGAGAGAGGAGGGAGAAATTCCCAAAATGAAGGTGATGGTAAACAAATGAGATCAATACAAATTAAAATATAAAGATAGAAACAGATTACATAGGTTAATCAAATGAAAATTGATAATATGTCCAATCTGTCATAGTTCTTTCTTCTCTTCTTCCAGGGATGGGCAGCTAGGTGGTGCAGTGGATAGAGCACTAGTGCAGGAGTCAGGAGGACCTGAGTTCAAGTCTCACCTCAAACACCTGACACTCACTAACTGTGTGACCTTGGGCAAGTCACTTAACCCCAACTGCCTCATCCTGGGTTATCTCCAGTCATCCCAACGAATATCTGGTCACTGGATTCAGATGGCTCTGGAGGAGAAGTGAGGTGGGTGACCTGCAAAGCCCTCCCTCACTCAAAACAAAGTCAAGTGCAAGTCATGTCATCATTTCTCTGATGGCATGGTCTTCTTCGGCAATGAAGGACGAAGACACACCTCTTCCAGGATTATATCAGAAGGTAGTATACCAATGAGAATAAGCTATTATTTGAGTTCAAATAGCAGATTAACAATTAGGAATGGCCCAGGTTATACTGTGAATGAGCAAACTGTGTCTTTGATATAACTTCCACCAACATTCTCACCAACAATCCCCCTTTTTAAATTTCCTTTTTTTATTATCAATATTTAGCTATTAGACAATTATCAATAACCATGAACCTTTTCCTGTACAAAGAAGAAAAAAGAATTGCTTATGAACATGTGAATCTCCATCAAATACAGCTTGCTTTTCTGTATTGCATCACTACCTTTTTTGTCTGTGTCCCATCCTAAACTTCCTTCTACACTCATCTGCTTATTTTTTAATTTTTTTTCTTTTTCATTATCACTATCACCCTATTCCACTCCTACCTCCTTACCAAAATTTAAAAAAGCTCTTCCTGTTCATGAATAAGTGTATGTATGTAAAACAAATTCACACATTAAACTTGTCTGAAAATGTGCATATTATTACATTAAAATAGAAGAGCTTCAATGGATTTTCAATACATTTTCAACGTATTTTGTTTGTTATATTGGCCATTCAAGTTGCTTTGAAATAATTTTTGTTTGGCTGTGCATTTAAACAGTGATATCTGTTGCATCGTTGTGTGTATTGTGACGTTATGAGTGTTTTGAGCTACAGTGAGCCAGATGGACGCTTGTACACAGCATTGTTGTGCTTTGTGATACTCCATAACTCTTTCTGGAGCAGTACAAAACCCCAACCAACATGAATCAGATGTTTTGGAGTAGCAGTTAGCATGAAGTAACTGGAAGAATTGGAGTCAGTAGAGACCTGGTTTGGAATCTTAGCTCCAACACTTTCAGTATATACAGTGATTCAAAATCTAGAGCAGCTTGCCAGCCAAGGCACATATGCACTGTAAAGTCAGGAATATAGAAGAAGAGTTGAGCTACAGGGTGATATCTCAAAATGGCTCCACTTAGGGAATTTGGTTCTTTTGTCCCCCTCCACCCAAATAATTAGGATGAGATTAAAAAGAATCTCAGGAGACAGGAATTTACAAAGCCTGAAGTTTGGTCCCAGTTCTTTGGGATCACATGACCTTGAGTCCTAGCATTTGACTGAAACTGGGAGATTCAAAGGCACCTTCTTGATCATTCTCCTACCAAACTCTCTGCAGTTTCTCAAACTATCACCGTCTCCCATTTAGTCTTTTCTTCATGAATTAACATGACCTTGTTATTTACTGTGCATCTTACTCCATGTATGACAGCTCCTTCTCAGTCTCTTTGGCTCCATCGCTTTCCATATCTGCCCACTAAGTGGGATTGTGACCAAGCTTGCTAACACTTCCTAAAGGAGCACTATTCTGATCTCTCCTAGTCCAAATAGGGAGTATCCTCTCCCCCAGAACTCACTTTGCTTCTCTGATATTAATTTTTTCCGTGTACATGTTGCTTCCATCTAATGGAAAATAAGCTCCAGAGGGTAGGCACTGTTGTTTGGTTTGGTTCTCTGTATCTTTTTTGCATTGAGGATGTCTCTGCATCCTTAGTGCCTTGCATGGTGCCTGGTATGTTGTGGTAACTTAATAAATGCATGTTGAGTGAGTAACTAGGTAGTGTTAGGAATAGTCTACGGCAGAAGCAAAGGGAGATTTCAGGGTGGGAAAAATGTTGTGAAGATTGGAAAACACATGCTTTTTTTTCCAATTTTTATTGATGCCCTTTGTTTTGATATTATAGTAATTTCTGGATATCTCCAACAGTTTCTCCCTCCCTTTCCCAGCCTTGAAATAGTTTAACCTTTTAATATTTTAACTTTTAACCTTTAAGTATTTTAAAATATTTAAAATTTTAATATTTTTCAAGGAAAACATTTGAGCAAAATCAATGGATGCAGTCACCGTTTTTGGCAGTGTACTCCGTGTTCTGCACATGTAGCCCCTCTGCCAAGAAGGAGGAGATGTTTCCTTCTTTTTCTCCAGGAACAATATTGATTATTACCTGAGTTCAAATTTCAAACATATGCCACTTACCTGCTATGTGACCTGCAGCAAGTGTCTTCATTTCTCTGGTCCTCAGTTTCCCCATCTGTAACATGAGAGACCTGAGCAAGATAATCGCTAAAGTCCTTTCTGATTTCAGATGTACAGCCCCATGAGCCAGTGAGCCATTATTCTCTTAGCATTTCTGTTTGTTTGTTTAAATTGCTGTAATCATGCACTTTTTTCTCCCAGTTTCATTGAACTCCTCATCAGTTGACCCCAAAGTACCTATATTTCTCTGAATGCTTTATTTCTGACTGGACGATCCTGTCTCATTACACTCACATAACAGTTTGTTCATCCATTCTTTAATCTAAATCCTTTCCCATTGCTTACTCCTAAAAGTGTAATGTTTATTGCACCATGGGTCAGACGTATCTTTGTTCCTTCTTTACTCAAAAATTAAAACTTTCTTTAGTTACATGACTGTGGCTATGGGGGGAAAGTTTACATTTTATAATAAAGACTAATAGAAAAATAGAATTTGCTTCACTTGGATTCAATTTATAATCAGTATTGTAACTACCCATTTTCCATGAAATGAGGACTACCCACCCACACAAAGCACATTGGGCTACATCAGCCAGTAGATAGACTATCCTTTGTTGAAAGATTGGTTTTCCTTTTTTCCATTCAAACCATTTTATCTTTTAAAATAAAATAATTTTTCTTCTGAAAAAATGTCTTGGGGGGTTGCTTTGATTGAAGCAATCCCTCCATCTAGTAGGTTTTCATTTTATTTTTTATTTCTTGAGCAAAAAAAGGGAAAGCCCATTTTCAATTACGTTAGGATAGTGTTTCCCTCATGATAGTTTGGGCCTTTGATTCATAAATGAATCCAATATGTTTACCTTGTAATATGCTTCATAAATTGTGTCTAAATAAACTATAATCTATGAGCACAGGCTCTTATCTGAAAGCATGCGCTTCTCTGGAGCTTTTTGAAAATGAGTAGGATGTCATTCGCAAATCATCAACCATCATTCATAATATAATCTCAAAGCACTTGGTGTCTGTGGATGCATTTTGCCTTCTAGACTAGAAAAAAGTTATTGTGAAGATCCATATACCCCAGCGATTTGAGTATGGCTGTTTTAGTGATGGTTCTAAAGATTGGCAAACTGTATATTTCTCCTTCTCCCCCATTTTCCTGTGTCTTCAGTAGCAACGACATTTAATTCATATTCTTTTGATCTTTCATAGAGTATAGGACTGAAAAAGACTTGGACCCTCAACCTACAGTTCGGAAACTTGAGGTCCAGAGAGGTGAATTCTTTTGCCCAAAGCCATCTTGGACAAGAGCCGTGGGTGAGTGGACAAAGTGAGGTACAGTGGGAAAGAAGATAATCTCTAGATTCAGAGGACCTGTCTCTGGTGATTACTACCTACGGGGACTTCAAACAAGTCAATTGACCTCCCTGAGTTTAAGTGAGAGGGTGGAACCAGTTGGTCTCTGAGGTCCCCTCCTGCTCCAGCACTGCTTTGTAATAGAGCCTTTGGAATCAGTCCTTCTTCAGTCAGTCAATAAGTATTTATCACTAATAATAGCTATCATTTTTGTAGTGCGTTAAGGTTTATAAAGTGCTTTACTAATATTATCTCATTCGATCCTTACAATAACCCTGATAGGTAGTTTCCAATCTTAAATAGGAAGAAATTAAGGCAAATAGAAGTTGAGTGACTTGCCCTGGGTCACATTGCTAGTAAGTGTCTAGAGCTGGATTTGAACTCAGGTCTTCCTGACTCCAGGTCAAATGCTTGACACACTGTGACTTCTTATTAAGCACCCACCCAAGTGCCAGGCACAAGCACTGGGGATTCAAAGTATTTGGCAAACAGTCAAAACAGCAATAACAACAAAATCTTAGTTACTGCCCTCAAGGGCTCACCGTCTAAAGGCAGGGCAACATACAAGGAGATATGTATGAAAAGTTATATACAGGATGAACTGGAGATCATCAACAGATGTAAGAAACTTCTTCCCATCCCAAAGCATGATATGGTATAGGGAGTGAGCTAGGTGGCACTGTGGATAGAATGCTAGGACTGGATTCAGGAAGTCCTGAGTTCAAATACAGCCTCAGACACTGAATAGTTCTGTTATCCTGGGTGGGTCACTTTATCTTTGCTTGACTCACTTCCCTCAACTGCAAAATGGGGATAATAAAAGTACCTTGCAGGGTTGTTGTAAGGATCAAGGTAGATAATATTTGGAATTTTTTAAGTACTTAGTATTGTGCCTAGCACATAGTAGGCACTATATAAATACTTCTTCCCTTCTCCCTCCCTTTTCCTTCATCAGACTAGAAAAACTGTCTTGACTCTACTGTGCTTCCCAATGCCAGTCAGCCTTGGAACTCATAAGACTGAAAATTAAGAGGGACCTCGCACACCATCCCACCCAATAGCCTTACTTTAAAACAAGTTTTGAGAGGCAAAAGTATTTTATTGGGTGTGTGTGAGTGTGTGTGTGTGTGTATGTGTGTGTGTGTGTGCTGGCACACACATGAAGGGCAAAGCTGCATTTTCACAGTTGTTTCCATTTAGCCTGTGTATCCATTTGCCATCTGCCTGCCCAGTCATCTCTAAACAATCCCAGTATTTCTCAATCCTGGTGGTATTTTCCCTTATTTCATAATTTGCCTTGAAATTGAGTACTATATCCCATTTGGAAATTATCCCTTCAATCCTGAGCTGCTAATAAACCAGATCACTGTAGAACTTGAGCCTTCCAAAAGCTACTTGGGGACCTTTCCTTAATCCCCTCTCCAAGTGAATGGTTCCCCCTGTGGCTAAACTTGGTTTCCTTAGAAGCTCATTTTCAAGATAGCCTCGCATTCTGTGATTTGATGATTTTACTTTTTGCCATAGAAAAGGAGATTCTTCTCTTATTTCTTTTCCTGCCTCATCAAATGTGTTTTGATAAGAGATAAAACATTAGCAAAATGAAGCATCTTTCAAGTCTACTTCCAGGACACTCAACAGTCTTCTATTGGCTTCTAGAAACTTTGCTTTTCTCCTGAGCATGTCCCCTCCTCTTTTCTAAAGTATCACTAATCCCCACCCTTCAGGACCTTAGTAAAAGAGCTTCCCAAAATCTCAAATCTCCACCCACACTCTCTTTTTCTGTGTTGTGGAATTCAATGGTAAACCCGTAATTTGGGAGAAATTGCAGAGATGGGAAGGAAGTAGAGGAAGCAAAGAATCCAAACATTTGAGAAACTGTTTTAAAACTGGTTGTGGCTCTTCTTGGATTGAATAGAATTTTCTTAGTCATTGATTCATGAGAAACAGCCTTGAAAGCAAGGAGACCTAGTTCATGGCTTCCCTTCAAATAGTCAAAGCTATGCTTTGCTTTTAGTGACGTCCTTGGCCTTCTCATCTATAAAATGGTAGGTAGGAGGCTTCAGAGGTCACTTTTAGCCCCGGATCAGGATCCTGTGATCTTTAGATGAGTTTCTGTTCTGCTTTGGGCCAACAATTTCACCAGGCATCTTCAGCTTCTCTTTCTTGTTCTCATAGTCAGGCACTGGTTTTGCAGGCAGCCATGGTTTGCACATATGGATGCAATGTAATGGGAAAGAGATTGGTAATACATTATAATATCATATTAACATATAATAAATAACCTTATTATATAGAAGGAACCATAATTGCTAGCATTTATATGGCACTTAAAGTTTTCAAAGTTTTTTATTTATATCTTAATACATTTGATCCTCACAATAAGCCTCTGAGGTAGGTGCTATTATTATCCCCAGTTTACAGGTGAGGAAACTGAGGCAAATGGATATTAAGTGACTTGCCAAGGGTCACAGAGGTAGAAAGTATTTGAGATTGTATTTAACTCAGGTTTTCATGACTCCAAGTCCAGTGTTCTATCCATTGAGCCACCTGTGGGAGGGAAGGAAGAAGAGAAAAGGGGGGAGAGAGAGAGAGAGAGAGAGAGAGAGAGAGAGAGAGAGAGAGAGAGAGAGAGAGAGAGAGAGAGAGAGAGAGAGAGAGAGAGAGAGAGAAAATACGGTGTACAAGTTGTTGGGAGACCTAACCTAGGATATAGTTGAGGAGCCATAATGAATGAGCCACATGGCATAGGTAACTCCAATTTCACCTTTGAATTTCAGTTTTCTTATCCAGAAAGAAAAAGGAGGTTACACTAGAGATCTGGAAGAAACAACAGGCTTCATTATCTTCTATAGGTCTATATTTGAAAGTGCCAGGTTGAGACAAGGAATCAGGGGCTTAGGCAAGGAAGTCTGAAGTCTAGATCCATGCCCAGTTCAGAGATTAAGGCACAACAGTGAGTCAGAAACCAAGAAGGCCTCCAGAAATCAGGGCATACATGAAGACCTGGATTTAGAGCAACCGATGAGTCAGAATATTGAAGGCCAGGAACATGGAACAGACAGAATCCAAAGGGCAAAACATTTAGGCAAAGATCAGGCAACTGATCTGTGGACATCATAAAGACAGGACAGAAAGATGGGCAGGAAAAGAGATTGGAAACATTTGAGACTAAGTGACTCTTGATTCTAGGGGAGACTTAAGCTTTTTGATTCACTTTTATCTAGGATAGGAACCAATCTTGGATGAGTGAAGATTAAATAAAGCCCCTCCTCCCCCAAGAGTGACTGTATCTGTCTGGATGGGTCAGACAAGCACTTACTGAGGGCTTACTTACTGTGTGCTAAGTTCCAGTGACACAAAGAAAAGCAAAAACATTCCTTGATCTCATGGAATTTGCATTCTAATGGAGTAGACAACATGGAAATAACATATGGAGATCTACTAAGTAAATTGCAAGGCAAACTGAAAGGGGAAGGCACTAGGGAGCTGCTGGTCTGAAGTAAAAAACTTCCTGCCACAGGGAGATTTGAGTTGAGTATTGGAAAAAGCCAAAGAAACTGGAGGCAAAGCCCAGAAAGCAGTGCGTACAAAGGACCAGAGACGAGGTGACTGGTGTAACTCAATTGTACAGTTTGTGGAAAAGAGTAAAGGTTAGAAAGGTAAGAAGGTCTCAGGTTAGGAAAAGCCTTAAAGGCCAAACAGGACTGTATATTTGATCCTTAAGGTAACAGGGAGCCATGTGAACAATGACCAAGGGAAAGACTTTGGCTTTGGAAAGTCAGCTTTGCTGCTGAGTGAAGAATCAGAGTAGGGAGAGACTTGAGGCAGGGAGACCAAGGTAATGACTGCTGTAGTAGTCTCAAAGTTGATGAGGGCAAAATCAGTGCAATTGGGGAAGTGCGAAGGAAGGGACACACATGGGAGATATTTTGAACATGGAAACAGGAAGAGTGATTGGATACATAGGGTGAGTGAGAGTACGGAGGCCAGGATGATGATACCAAGGTTTTGGTTCTGGGTGACTGAGAGAATGATAGTCACCCTGACAGTGATAGAGAAGTTTATAAGAGGGAGATTTTGATGGGAAAGATGACAATTTCAGTTTTGGACATTCTGTGTTTTAAAGGCAATGGACAGACTACCAGGGCTGATGTCGACTCATCTGCATGAGTTCAAATGTGACCTCAGAGTCTTACAAGCTCTGTGACCCTGGGCAAGTCACTTAATCCTGTTTGCCTCAGTTTCCACATATGCAAAATGAGGTGGAGAATGAAATGTCAAACTGCTCCAGTATCTTTACTAAGAAAACCCCAAATGAGGATGCAAAGAGTCAGGCGTGACTGAAACAGCCAAACAACAAAAGCATGATCAAAGATGACTAAATTAGTTTTACTTGGAAGGACATTCTATGAGTGCAATAGCAAAGAGAGGGGCCCCCTTGTCACCCTAAATATCTCCTTTCTGATTCCAGAGGATGATGTGGATGGTGAGATCATTCCCTTTACTCAGAAGAGCAGGGAGAGGTGTAGATAAAAATAGCAGGAGCTACGGATGAATTATTTATGAGGGCAGGAGCTCCAAGAGAAGTCTACCTTCCCCTGCTTGGTGTTACGTTACTTACTCAAGATTGGTTCATTTGTAAAAACTTCCAGCTACTAAGGACTACCCGCAGTTACTGAAGACCCAAGAAGAGAAAACTCTCAACCCCAGAGTCCTTGGGCTTGTCAAATGTTTTGACATCAGAATCGACTGAAAATTTATCACGACGTGAAAGCAGAAGCACTAGTGATGACCTGCTTTGCTGCTGCACCCAAGGGACCGTGGGGCCTTTCCGTCATATGTGCTGCTGTAACCTTCCCTAAGTGTTTCCTACCCCACTGGCATGGGAACTTCTGGAGATCAGGGATAGCCCATCTTTTCTGTTTGTATCCCAGCTCCTGCTTTGCACAGAGTAAATGCCCACTATGGACTTCATACATTTGGTATAAAAATACACAGCTCCTGAAATGCACAGGATATCCACTGGTGGGGATATCATTTTTTTTTTTTGGATAGAGCTGAGTTCCTGGAACTTTTTGTGATCTTCTTTCTCTTAGCCAAAGCGAAGGACATATCACTCTGTAGCAAGGCAGACTGAAGAGACTACCTGCCCCTATAATGGGGTGTCTCACTCAAAAGAACAGATTTCCCAGTCTGAGTCACTTCTTAGAGTTGTTCTTTTCCCTGTTTCTCCAAGTACTCATGACTTTGACCCTTCCTAGTAGGTAGAAAAGCAAAATAAAACCTCCATCTCAATTCAGTTATTTCAAAATTACCTAGACTTTACCTTGCAATCAAAAGGAAAGCTGTTTAAGTAGTAAAAGTGCAGGGATCTCAGGAATACCAGAAACTGTGGCAAATCTTCAACAGCTCACCACAGGGTGACTCCTTGAGGCTTCCCAACTACAGGTGATGTTCATTTGCTAATAATCACCTTTATCTCCGTACCTGTCATAGGAGCAGGGAATTTGATGGTGACTCTCCACAGGGTAAGAGTTTCATGACTTGGGTGCATGGTCAAAGTTTATATGATTCTCCTAGACAGTTATTGGGAGAACATGAATGCAGGACCTCCTTCTCCTTCTCCAGCTCTACCTTTGTAGTTCTGGTTCATCTTTTTTTCCAGTGTGCCTTTAGCACAAGCCTCCCCAGGGTAGAAGGACAAATGCCTCAGAGACTTCCAGGGTTCAGAAGAGAAGAGGAAGTAATGCTTTTAAAGTCCATAAGAGGAAAAGAGGAATGGCCAACAAAAATCAGACTCACCATTTACCTCATTCTCCCCTTAATCTCGCCACTTCCTAATTTAACCTAGTCCTCTAGTGTCCTTTGTAGATAGACTCTGTAAATCAATCTGGGTCATGGAAGTGTCTCACTAAATGGCAGTACCCACAAGCCTCATCCTATGCACTCCAGGGCTTAGATGTTCTGAGATATAGTTTCTATCCCCTTTTATCTTTTATATGACAGTGAGTTTCATTTTGTAGCTGCTTCATTATAGTTTGGATCATCTTAAAGAGGCTTCATCACTGTTACTTGAAGTCCAAAACATAACAGGTACAACCTAGCTGTGGGGGAAAAGATGTCTATTTCACAAATATGGATAAAAGGCTGGAATGCGCTAATCCATAAATGGGGACAACACAAGAGTGTGGACAAGTTTCATTGGAGAGGTGGGAATTAGATCCACTTCCCTTTGATAGGGATCAGGCCAAAGGGATCATCACCAGTCAGGGAAACTGTAACAAGAGGATAATAGAGAAGATGAAAAGGCTGACTGAGACATTCTCTGCTGGACCGTCTGTTTTCCTTCCCCTGTGCATCCATAACAACAGCAACATTTAAAGGACCTACTATGTGCCAGGCATTGTGCTAAGTGCTTTACAATTATTATTGTGTTTGATCTTCACAACAACTCTGGGAGGCGGGTGCTATTATGATCCCTGTTTTACAGATGAGGAAACTGAAGCAGGCAGAAGTTAAGTGACTCACCCAAGGTCACACAGCTTGGAAATAACTGAGGTTAACTTGAACCCAAGTCTTCCTAACTCCAGGCTGTGCACTGTGGCGTCCCTAGAGGTATAAGTTGTGCCCAGTGGTATTTCATGTTGACTGTTGGATTGGGGGACATTTGAACTTGAGCGTTTGCCAGCGCTTTTGAGAAGAAACTGTGAAAAGCATAGTCTGTATGACTTCTTAGAAAGGGAAACACAAAGTCCTTGATGGTGGTGACGGCTTCGTTGTTTTAAGTTTTCCTTTTTATAAGTTCAGACAAATGGTAGATAAGGAACCACTATGGATACAATGTATTTCATTTCAACCACATTTGAGAGAGTCTTTCATGTTATCTTTTTGGGCACTATAGAAAGAGGTGTGCTTGGGTACAGTATAGTCAGAATCAGGGCTGTCTGAAAAATGTGAATGATGCACTGGATTTGAAGTCAAAGAACCTGTATTCGAATCCTGACCCTAGTTCTTAGATACATTGGTGATGTTGGTCAAGGTACTGAATGTGTTTCCTCAGCTATAAAATGAAAGGGTTGGACTAGATGACCTCAAAGATAAGTTTCAGATCTCTATCTATGAACCTCGAATCACCTACTCAGGGAACAGATATTACTGGATGGTATCATATCATCTCCAATGGAAGGGTCTATGGGGGAGCCTCTAGATTACTGGAAATCACTATATCCTCCTAATTAAAAGGGTAAAGTTCATTTTAAAATTAGAAACTGAAGAAATAGAAATGACTTTTTAGGACAAAAGATGCCATATGGTTCTGCTTACATGAGGTCCAAGGTGAATACAGGAGACTGGGCCCCAGCATTGGTGGGACTGTGAGGGATCCTTGTCAGGTCCTGTTGATTTATGGCAGAGAAGGAGCCCTGAGGACAGATGGTCTTTAAAGCACTTACTGGTTTTCTTTTCTTCCCATAAGTCTAAGTCAACTTTATTTAAAGAAAGGGAAATTATACACAGCCATTGAAATACCTTCAGTTTGATGGAGCAGTTTTTCTTTTTCTTCCTTCACTCCATTGTCTGCATATGCCTTGAGAAATCTTGGGTTTTAGGTTTGCTATTGGGATGACATGCCTCTGGTTTCACACTTTGCAACAACAAAATCGGACCCCATGACTTTAATTCTGTTCAGTCTTCTTGTATAGAGGGCAGATATTTTGCGCTTTGTGAAGGCCCTAAGAGATAACCCAAATGAGACAAAAATCCCCACAACCAACCAATAAAATGTAAAGCTGGAAAGATCCTTGGAGATCATTTAATCTGACCCCATTATACAAATTTAAATACTCATTTACAGATGAAGAAATAGAGGCTAAGAGGCTGAGGGAGTTAGGGCCATGCAGAAAATTAGTGGGCAAAGGCAGTAAGGACTCAACCCCAAGTCTTCTAATTGAGAACAAAGGTTGTTGCTTCTTCTGCGCTTTTTGGAATGTAAAACAATTGAGTTGACTCTTTGGAAGGTAAACTTTTTATTATCTATTTAGACAAGACTAACATGTATGTTCCTAATATTAAAAAAAAAATTGATGGGGGGCAAGAGGAAAGGTGGCTGAGAGTTTGTAGGAAAATGAGCATACTAGTAAGGGAATGATATTTTTAATTATTTACATAAATTAATTATTTACATAATGTTTTGAGGTTTACAAATATCTTTATACAAACTATTCATTTTGAGCCTCAGAAGACACTGGTAAGGTATGTACTACAAGTATTATAATTTCACAAATGAAGAAACTGAGATTCAGAGAAGCTGTCCACTGCCCATAATCATGAAGTAAGCACAGGACTCTGGCGTCTCCTGATTTGGAATACAGGTATCTTTCTACTCTATAATGCTGCCTGTCAGTAATGACACTTCAGGATTCACAAACTGCTTTCTCCTAGTACTGTTTTTGGCAGTTACCGCCCCCCACCCCATTCTAGAGATTAGGAAGCTGAGAGTCAGAGGCAGTGAGTTGTTCTTTGTTACTTAGTGAGAGAGAGTTTGAGCCTGAGTCCAGACTCAGTTTTCCTGAGTTCTTTACACTTTGAACTGAAGGCAAGATGTCCTTTCAAAGTTCCGGCAAGTGATTCCTCTTCCTTGACCCCTTCAGCAATCTCTTAGGCCTCTAAATGGCTAATTCCATGTCATTTCTATCCTTGGAGTGTTCATCTGTGGCACCAGGCTCATGAAAGCTGTCTGACCCAGTTATTTCTTGCAGTTTTTTTTTCCTAACTGAAAGGGTGGGTCAGATGAAATTGTGGATATAGAAGAAATTTAGAGATGATTAAACCCAATACCCTCATTTTACTGATAAAGAAACTGAGACCCAGAGAAGTGACTCCCTTAAAGTTATACAGCTTTTTCCAGACAAAGCTATCACTAGAATTTAGAGTTGAAAAGGACCTCAGAAAACAACATATCTAACTTCCATTTTACAGATGGGAAAACTGAGACCCAGAGAGGTTAGATGACTTGCCCATGTTCGTACAAGTAAAAATGGACAGATTTCAAGTCAGTTCTTTTGACTCAAAATTCAGCAATCTTTCCCCTATACAACACTACCTCTTTTTGAGAGCCATGCCCTTTCAGCGGTCCAATACTTTGATTTTTAAATTTGAATACTTCCCTACATTCAGGAATTGAGTATCCAACGGTTCCTTTGTTTAAATCACAAAGGTTTTCTGTGGCCAAGATTATCTAGATTCATTTTAACTCAATTTTATTTAATACCTTTTGTTTTTCTATCACCTTTATTTCCAAATGTGCCCTTCCCTCCTTCCCTTCCCAATGAACCATCTCATATAAGAGATTTTTTTAAAGAAGTAAAAGAAAATCAGCAAAACCAACTAATTTATCACAGTGTTTGAATCCAACAGTTAGCAAGCACTGATTAAGCTCGTTATCCACCAGGAGCAGCTAGGTGGTGCTACAGTAGTGCTGAACCTGAAGTCAGGAAGACAAATCTTCCCCAGTTCAAATCTAGCCTCAGACACTTACTAGCTGTGTGACCCTGGGCAAGTCACTTAACCCTATTTGCCTCAGTTTCCTCATCTGTAAAATGAGCTGGAGAAGGAAATGGCAAACCACTCCAGTATCTTTGCCACAGCAAAATCTTCCAGGTACCAGACTAAGCCCTGGAGACAGGAAGAGGAATTTACCTTCTAATAAAGGAGACAACTTTCTGATTAATACATACATCAACATACCCACATACACACATAGTGTTACCTAGGTTCATTCATTTAAAATTTTTTAACATTCTTTTTTTAAATTTTGGGTTCCAAATTCTCTCCCTCCCTCCAGCCACTCCCATACTGTTGAAAAGGTAAGGAATGCTATATTCATTATACATATGAAGCCATGCAAAGTATTTCTGTATTACCTATGTAGCAAAAAGAATGAAAGAGAACTAAAGAAAGTGGAAAAAATATGCTTCAATTGAACTCACAATCCATTCGTTCTCTGTCTGGAGGTAGATAGCATTTTCCATTACAACTACTTTGGAATTGTCTTGGATCGCTGTAATTCTCAAAGAAGATAAGTCTTTCAAAATGGATCATCATAAAAATATTGCTGTTACTGGGTAGGTAGTTTTGCTTCTGCCGATTTCACTTTGCAGCAGTTCACACATTTTTCCCCAGGTGTTTCTGAGCCCATCACCTTGTTATTACTTATACAGCACAATAGTATTCCATCACAATCGTATGCCACAATTTGTTCGTTCCTTCCACAGTTGGTGGGCATCCTCTCAATTTCCAAATATTTGCTACCATGAAAAGAGTTGCTATAAATATTTTTGAATATATAAGTTCTTTTTCTTTTTGTTTGATCTCTTTGGAATATAGACCTAGTAGCAGTATTTTTCGTGTGACTATTGATAGATTTTCTTTCTTCTTCTGAAAACTGCCTGTTCATATCCTTTGACCATTTATTAGTTGGGGAATGGCTCTTACTTTTAGAAATTTGACTCAGTTCCCTATGTACTTGAGAGATGAGACCTTTAGCAGAAAAGACTTATTGTTAAAATCTACCCATCCCAAAGTTTCCTACTTTCCTTCTACTTTTGGTTGTTTTGTTTATACAAAACATTTTTAATTTCATGTAACCAAAATTATCCATTTTATTCCCATGATCCTTTCTATCTCTTGTTTGGTCATAAAATCTCCCCCTGTTCATGGAGTTCAAAGGTAATTCTAGGTTCATTCTTGATCCCGGACTCCGGAACCTTTCCCCAGGAGACTCTTTTCCCTTCTACTCTTCTCTTCTGTTGGCATAGTGCCTGTAGCATATTTTCATAATTTTTGTGTTCAATACATGTAAGAATTACGATATCTCAGGCAATGTTTCATTGTCTATGAGGGAGGAGAAAGCCCTGAAAGGAGACTAAAGTAATGGATGTTGTCTTTTTAAAAAATTATTATTATTTACCAAAGCAAATGAAAACAAAAGAGCTGTGAGTTAAACACAAGGCAAACTTGAGATAAACTTGTCCTTATTTACATAAATCACACAGATGGAGCCTTGTTTTATTTATAGTGCTAGTAAATAAAAAATAGAGACCATGATGAATAGGAAAAACTTAAAAATAGACTAATGACGGTGCCCATTGTAACAGGGACTCTCCTCCTCCCCCATCCCTGCTGCCATATGGCCAGGTGTGTTACATTCCATCCCCGCTCAAGAGTCTCTGGTGTCCTTAAGACCTTGGAGGATCTCTCATCTCTGCCATTGACTGGAAGTCCCACTGATCGTGTTCCCACTGCCAATTTTAAGGACCCAGACACTCAAGTTCCATTTGTCTCTTACATTAGATTAGCTTTTACAAAGCAATGTTTACTTCAAAGATATGGCATAACAAATATACAAACATTTCTCCAAAACACCTAAGGGACATAATCCCCTCGTTCTCTGGGGACAAAGTTTACAATTTAATTTAGTTCCTATATCTTATCAGCAGTTAGTTGGCATGATGGATAGAGCTCAAGACCTGGAGTCAGGAAGACCTGAGTTCAAATTTGACCTCAGACACTTACTAGCTGCGTGACCTTGGGCAAGTCACTTAACCTTGTTTGCCTCAGTTTCCTCATCTGAATATTGAGCTGGAGAAGGAAATGGCAAACCCCACATGGGGTCACCCAGAGATGGACACAACTTAATATCAACAAAAACAATAACAACCACAGTGTAGCATCACTTCAAGCTTCAAGTCCAGAGGACTCTCCCACCTGAATTTCAATTTCTTAGGGCTTCCCTGTTGGGGTGATTTCAACATCAGGACCCCAGTGTCCCCAAGACTCAACCTCCTGAATCTGAGACTTCACTCTTGCACCCAAAACTGGAAAGGACAATAAAACAACTCGCAGGACCTAGTGGGAAGAGGAAGGCATCCCTGCCCAGCTTACTGGTTCTACTTGTGTTGGGGAATGAAACCTTTATCCCTGTATCAATACCACCTCAGAGAGAACAGCTGTGCCTCCATCACGAACATTTAAATATGTTTCCAGTTGCAGCTACAGACAATGGAAAGAAGTGGCTGTCACCTACGTGGAACACCAATCCAAAGGTGTTATTTCCTCCCAGAGGCAGATCCCTGGCATCTCCCGTATGGATCCGCCATATTAGGTGATCTGGGAATGTGCTCAACCCCCCATGGTAGCATCTTTGATTTTATCTTGTTGTTGTTGTTGTTAATATAGAGGATGTGAAGAAAATAACCTACGTGACATGTTTTCTGCTTATGTGTAACCAAATTCTTCCTTTATGTCTGCCCTCATTCCCTTAGCTGTTACAAATCCAGGTAGCATCAGAGCTGGCAGAGACCTTAAGGCTCATGTGGTTCAAGCCTTCATTTTCCAGATGAAGAAGTTAAGGCTCAGTACAGTTAAATGACTTGTCCCATGTTACCCAAGGATTTACTGGAAAAGCTGGATTTGGAGGCAGGACCTGCATGGATGGCAGCAATAAACGTTACTGCTTCCACAGCTTTCTCTTCTCTGCTTGTCTTTTGTCTTTGATGAAGTCTGTCTTGGCTCAATTCTAAAGCTGAAAACTGAGCCCTTGAAAGAGCAGGGTCTTGTTACAATTCATTCCTGTCATCCAAGTGCCGAGATCTCTGCAGACTTTAAAGAGAGTCTGGTGTGTGTGCACGCGTGTGTGTGTGTGTGTATGTGTGTACAATAGGCATTCCAAGTGTGTGTGTGCATGTGTGTGTGTGCGTGTGTGTGTGTGTGCGTGTGTGTGTGCATGTGTGTGTGTGTATGTGTGTACAATAGGCATTCCAAGTGTGTGTGTGTGTGTGTGTGTGCGTGTGTGTGTGCATGTGTGTGTAATGCAACTTTAACAAATTACATTACTCTCTTTCATTGTCCTAAATGAATGTCTTTATGAAGTGTTCTACTGAGAAAGATTTAAAAAAAAAATTAAAAGTAGGTCACAGCTTTATTCTAAGATATTGACCCACTGACTTTTTATAAACAGAACATCCCTTGAAGCTTCGCGGTATGTAAACAGTGACAGGCAAAGCCCAGGGGGAGGGAGGGATGGAGCTGGGGAAGAGGAGAGCATCAATCATAATAACAATTGTTTGTGATTCCACATAGATGGACCAGCTTTGGCTTGAGTGCAAGGCCAGTTAGGATCTGAAAATGGAAGGGGTGGGGGAAATGTTTCATTCTTTGAATGGCGGCTCCCAAAGACAGATACGTCTTCTTTCCTAAGTTTAAAGAAGTGGTGTTGAAACTGTATTGAGGTGTGTTTAGCAAGCTAGATAAGCACATGATCTTCAGGGCAGGAGGACTCCTGAAGATCAAAGTGAACCCTGGTCTCATCTGAGCAGAGACCATAAAGCTATAGATAGCAAGGAATATGAGGCCAAGGTCAAAGTGTTTATCCAAGTTAATAAACAACCCGATAATCCCTACCAACGAATGTTCTACATACACCTGCCTTAGTGGGTTGTTGGTCTTTGAATAACCTCAAGTAGAAAATCCTGCTGGTAGAGATTATCTGATTGATTCATTCCTTTCTCTGGGTGCTCACACTTTTTCCCCAGTTCCATTATACTATATGTGTCAATGAGACATAATGGACATCCTCTCCAATTTTTCCCCTCTCCTCTATTCTTCAAGACTAAGCTCATTCATGCCCGTCCCATTATTTTCATTTACCTTCTAGGCTTCTCCCCCTCCTAATCTTTCATGGACTGAGTCCACCCTCCTTCAGGTCCTCATCGCCTCTTGACTGGACAGTCAACTGACCTCCTTACCTCAGGTCTCTCTTCTTTCCCATGCCTTCTCTGCCTGTCTAACCATGACACTTCCCTCTTAATAAAATCTAGTGGTTTCCCATGACCTCTAGGATTAAATGAACATGCTTTGATTTGGTATTTAAAGCTCTTTGTGACATGGCTCTTTCCTATGTTCAGTTTTCTTGCATGTACACCCTTCCATGTGCCCTGTGATCCATCTACACTGGCCTATTTGCTGTTCCTCTCATATTCCTATGACATTTTTCTTAGTGTGTTCCATACCCAGAACACTATTTCTTCTCACTTCCACCTATTAACTTTCCTGGATTCCTTCAAGATTCACCTTAAATGCAACCTTCTGCAGGAGGCCTTCGCTTGTCTTATTCAACCATTACTCTCCCAAACTCCTCCCATGCATTCTCCCATGAGATCCTCTTCCATCTCCTCTTTTGCTCTTGGCTGTTTGGAATTTTTAAAAGTTAAATTATTCGAATGAACATTTAGAAAAATTAGCATATCCCTCATCCCATCTCCCCCCTCTTAATTTAGCATTTTTTTTAAAAAAGAAAGTCTTTATTATGAAGGATGGAAAGAAGTATTTACTAAGTGCCTGTGTGTGCCAATTGCTGAGGTAAACATTAGAAATGCTCTCTCATTTGATCCTCACAATCACCCTGGAAATTCTGTGCCATCATTTTGTCCTTATGGTTCAGTCCTTTCAGTTGTGTCCAAGTCTTTATGACCCAAGTTGGGGTTTTCTTGGCAAAGATGTAGAGTGGTTTGCCATTTCCTTCTCCAGCTCATTTTCCAGATGAGGAAACTGAGGCAAACAGGGAAGTAACTTGCCTGGGGTGACACAGCTAGTCTGAGGAAGCATTTGAACTCAGAGCTTCCTGACTCCAGGCCCAGCGCTGTATCCACTGCACTCCCTAGCTGCCCCCTGTGCTATCATTATCCTTATTTGAAAAATGAGGAAATGGAGGCAGAGAGAGGCTAAGCAATCATCCGGGGTCACACAGCTAGGAAGTATCTGAGGCCCAGTTTTAACTTAGATCTTCCAGACTCCAGACCCAGTGACCTACCCACTGCACGACCTGGCTACAGTCTGACAAAACAAATCCCCCCATCAGCCATCTCTGAAGACCTTTGTCTCTCTCTGAATTGAAGGTTCATCACGACTGTACCCAGAGATGACTGCCCCATTTCATCTCCATCCTTTCGGTTTATCATCACTTTCTCCATGGTTCTGTTATTTCAGAGTTGCATTTTCTCATGTTCTCTTGAGAGAGATTGTTTTATTTCTGTTCGCTTGTCTCTGCATTAGATCCCCGAAGTCTCACTTTCCTCTGAACCTGTCCATGTCATCATTTTCTACCACACTCACATGGCACCCATTGTTTAGCTTTGCTCCTTCCTTTGACTTCTTTGGGGTACAGGGACAGCAGCAACTTAGCCGGCCAAACGGCAGGCATACTTTGGTGACTTTCTGGGAATCATCCCATACTTCTCCACAAGGGTGGGCCAACCCACAGTTCCCCCAGCAGTGGACCAG
This sequence comes from Notamacropus eugenii, assembly GCF_028372415.1. Taxonomy (NCBI): domain Eukaryota; kingdom Metazoa; phylum Chordata; class Mammalia; order Diprotodontia; family Macropodidae; genus Notamacropus; species Notamacropus eugenii. The sequence goes on along the minus strand of NC_092877.1, from coordinate 376,590,016 downwards.
TCTGCCTGTTTTCCCCCAAACCCTCCAACGTTTGTCTTCTTCTTCCTCTTTCGTCCCCTTTGCCAGTTTAATTGATACGAATTAGAACCTCAACATTTCTTCAATTCATATTTCTCTAATTAGTGATTTACAACATTTTTTCATATGATTTTTGATAGCTTGGATTTCATCCTTTGAAAATGGCCTATTCGTATCATTTGACCATTATCCATTATTTTGATTCAGTTCCATATGTATCTTGAATGTTATACATTGGCCAGTAAAACCCAAAAAATATTTTTTCAGTTATTTATTTCCTGTCTAATTTTAACTACATAATATCTGTGCAAAACTTTTTAGTTTCACACAATCCAAATTGCATACATTAATTTCTATGATTCTATCACTTGTTTCATCATGAAATCTTCCCTTAGTCATAGATCTGAAAGGTAATGTCTTCCTTACTCTTCTGATTAATTTATTATGTGATTTTTTGTACTTAGGTCATATATTCATTCAGAATTTATCTCGGTGTATGGTGTCAGGTATTGATCTGTTTAATTTCTGCAGGACTGCAGTCGTTTTCCCAACGAAATTTTATCAAATAGTCAGTCCTTCCCCAAATACCTCAGATCTTTAGTTTTGTCGAACACAGTGAGATGGTGTTTGCTTCTGTGCACTCTCCATCTAATCTTTTCCACTGATTGACTTCTCTTTTGGGAGGTAGGGGGAATGAAAGAGGCTAAACAGTGCCAAATCATTTCAGTGGTTGTTGCTTTGTGGTAATAGTTTTAGATCTGGTGCTTATAAACTCCCTTCCCGGTTTTTTAGGTCTATAAATTATTCTTCTGGTAGTTAATTGGTTCATATTTATTCTTGTATGTGTTGATTTAGAATGTTCGTTCCATCAGGACAGGGACATTGGTGCTTTTTCCTTCTGTCTTCAGTGTAGTACTTGGAACATAGTACTGCTTCTTTCTGGAACATCCATTTTGAAATGTTCAATTAGTGAGAGTGTGGAACTGAGCTAAGGGGAGACTGGGGCTAGATGCAGGGATCTCCAAGTCAACCTCTGATACTTATCCCACATCATATGGCCTGGTATGTTTCATTTTCTTTCTGTAATGTAGGAAAGAGGTTAAGAGAGTTCCTTGATCAATTGGATGGATTACCAGGAGAGGAACCTTTTAAAAAACAAACCAACAACCAAACAAAAAAATAAATAAAAGAGACTTTGCTTGCTCAGATAAATATATCACAGCTAGAATGCTGGATAGAAGAGACAAGAAGACCTAAGCTCCAATCTGGTGTCAGATACTTACTAACTGTGTGTCTGTGGGCATGTCACTTCACTTTGATTTTCCTCAACTATATAATAGGGATAATAATAGCACATAACTCTTAGTTATCAAATGAGATATCAATGAGATAATATTTGTGTTAAATGAAATAATGTCTGTAAAGTGCTTAGTAAACCCTATGTAAATGCCTATTCCCTTTCTTCTCCATACAAAGTGAAGACATGCCCATTGGCATTTTAGTAGCAAGACAACAGATAATTTCTGTATAAATATCTTGGTGTTGCCCCAAAATGAATAGACCCGTTCAAAGCCACTCTTTGTTGCCTCCTGTACGATGGGTTTAAATAACTGGAAATATCTCCAATTAAATATTTTGATTCAGTCTCTTGGGAGCATCCAGGCATCGTCCTGCTTCCCTACATTTTTAGAGACTCAGTGACAAACTGTCACTGGAGATTTTCCAAGAGCAAATACTGGGTAGGCCCAACAAGCCCAAAAAGATATTGGTTTTTCAGGACTGCCCTCAAGATTGGACCAAGTCTGTGTGGACTCAGATTTGGGGAGCCATTGGTCACAGATCACACAGGTCTTGTCTCTCATACTAGATTATAAACTCCTTGAGGGGAGAGACGCTCTCTTCTGTTTCTTTGCTTTTCCCCCAGCAATGAGCATATATAATTGGTGCCTGATGCTTTACTTTACTGATCAGTTGGTCAATTTTAACGATGCTTCCTCTCCATCACTATAGATTTTTCTCATTAAATACAAGAAGCAACCGGTTCTATAAGAGACAGCTTCAAGACAGTTTCTTGAACATGTGTCAATATACAATTTCCACCCATTCTCCAAACCCCAAAATACGTTGCTGGCAAATCTCTTCCCATTTCCCAGCCTCCCTAATCACCTTGCCTTCATTTTTCCTTTTTCTACCCCGGAACAAAATCATAAGAAAAGCACCCAGTCTAACATTTCTCAGCGTTCTTGTTGGGAAATATGGCTCAGTTAGCACAGCTAACAAGGGACCTCTAATTAGAACTGCAGCAGACCCCGCTTTTTAGTGGAAAATAATGTGAGAACCTCAAAGGCATTTAAGACAGAGACCTCACACATGTATGTCTCTGCAGGGCCTACTAACAGCTTGCATAGAGAGATCAATTATCCTCCTGTCCAGATTTGGATAAAGGTTCTCTATCTTTCACAATTTAACAAAAAAGATTACTTCAGGCTCTTATGAATTCAAACTCTGCCAGCGATAAACTCCTCATGGGCTTTCAAGGAATTTATAAGGTAAAGACAGAATAAATACTGATAAGCAGATGACAAATGTGAATGTCTTCCCAATGCCCTCTCTATAGTCAGGAGGCTGTATTTGCCACACAGGCCTGGACTGGAGAGGAGATTTCCTATGAGGTTTATTGACACTGGGCTCATTATTCCTGAACTCCACCATACTCTTTCTTCCCCCAGAATGGATCCTCTTCTGCTCCAAGAAGTAAAACATTTCATTTTGGCACCTTCTCTGAGTCACTGAGGAAATGGAACAGCCTTACAGGATGTGTTCGTGATGGCCATTAAGTGGACTCTGGAATTGAAGGAGATGTACCAGTCAGCCCTCCCGAGGACGTCTAGAGTGGGGCTGGATGCCATGATAGTGCTTTTGGTGCCTTTCACACTTGAGGTAGATGGAGGTGAGGTCATGATTTTCAGAAATCTACTATGATCAGTTTGCAAAGATTAAGTTTATGAAAGAAGCTGAGTATTGCAGTGATCAGTAACATTAAACAGAGGAAGAAAAAATGAAGATTTGTTCTTTTATAGAGTTGTTAAACACTCCTCTGCTTTTTATGTATTTTTTCTGCTTCTATAACTGTGTGTGTGTGTGTATACACACATACGTACACAAACACACCATACCACATACACACGTACATTTTGTAAGAGGGAGCATGGCATATTGAATAGAAAGCTGGCCTCTGACACTTACTGACTATGTGACCTTGGGCAAGTCACTGAACCTGTCAGTGATCTGGGCCACCTTCATAAGATCATGAGTTGCAGATAAGGTGCTAACCTCCTTTGGTAGAAGGATTTTCGTCACCTGAAAATTCTCTATACCAGTGAAATCCTAGCTTCAATTTCTCAATATTGTATATACTTACATCTGTATATGTTCTATCACTTGATAGAATACAAGCTTCCTGAGAGTGGAGATTTCTTCATTTTTGTCTGTCTCTCCAGTGCCTATGGATGCTTCTTGATGATTGTCAAGCATTTGTCTTTGCCAGTTAAACCCGGTAGTATTTACAAGTCCCTGGGGTGCAGGCACCATCTCATTCATCCATGATATCCCCAAATGTGCAGAATAGAATGCCTGACACAAACTAATAATAAAAAATTACATTTAAATAGCATCTTAAAGTTTTCTAACTACTGTACAGACACTATCTCCTTTTTAACAATCATGGGAAACAGCCATTATTATCCCTGTTTTATAGATGAGATTGAAGTGACTGGCCAAGGATCAAACAGCTAGCAGGAGGGAAAGGCAGGTGCCTCAAGTACAGCCCTCTCTCTGATCTATCCAGCAGCATAGGGGGTAGAATTCCATTAAAGATATAGGGAGGCACTGAAGTACAGGGGAAAGGGTGCTAAGCTGAGTTTGAAGACCCGAGCTCAAATCCTGACTTTACCACTTGGTCACTTAAATTCACTGGGCCTCAGTTTGTTTATCTATAAATTGGGGAGATTAGATGGTGTGGTTTCTATGGTCTCTTGCAGTTCTACGTTTGTCATCCTATGAGTCTGTGCTCTCATAAGTGAATGATAAAGTGATGGTTTCTCCGTCATTAAGCTGGACACCTTGTTCACACACCATGGCCTGTCATGTTTCTGTTCTTAGCCATCTTCATCCTCTTCTGTTTAAGCTGCTACAGAGACCAGGGCGAGCCAGGTGTTGACCTTGGAACAACCTAAAAGCTGGCACCAGATCTCCCAATGAAAGCCCAAGGGAAGGAAGATCTGGGAATAACTAATCCCTGTGATCCCTGAGACTGAACCCCTCTCCTCTCCTCCTTTCTGACTACAATTCAACTGCTTTGTTCATTTGGCTTGAAGGTGAATTCCAAAAAGAAACTCTTTTTTTTAACCGTACCTGAAACCGTATCTGAATTAGCAGCAGCTGGAGATGCTTCCTCATACAGGAAGGCCTTGATTGTAAGTGTGAGCCAGGGCTCCTGGAACCAACCCAATGGAGAATGAGCAAACAGGAGAGTGAGTGTATAAACCGGCAGGGGGATGGAGGGCGGGAGGAGAGGCCTTTTTACAGCATTCCGCGAAGGCCAGGAAGGCCTCCAGAGTTTTGACTGAGACAGTTGTGATTAGAATCTCTGACTCATAAGCCCAGTTCAGTTGCTTTTTAAGCTACTGCTGTTTCAAATGGCAAGTCCATAGTTGGTTGGAAGGAGTAGCTGGTTTTGAGATGCCTGAGCTCCATGGAAAGAACAGACTTGACCTATTGTCTGTTTCCAGTTAGAGAATCCACTGAGCCCCATTCTGCTTGGCCTCTGTTTCTTGAATTGGTAACCAGGCTATGTCTTAGCTCCCACACGGGGCCTCCTGAGAGGGAAAGGGGCACATGGAAATCTTCCTCACCTGACCAGACAAATGATCATCTTTAATTTGGCTCATCCCATGAAGCAAGGAGACAGTGTTGTTCAGAGAGAACCAGATTTGGAGTCAGAAGACCCAGCTTCAAAACCTGACTTTTCTACTTACTACCTGGATGACCTTGGACAAGTCAGGGAAGTGATGGGGAAGAGAGGACCAAGGGCTGGTCTTGAAGTCAGAAAGATCCACATGAAGCCTTGCCTCAGACATTTCCTGGTGATGTCATGCATACCCAAGCTGAGGCTCAGTTTTCTTATCTATAAAATGAGGGCCAGAAACTACATGGCCTCTGATGTGGATCTAGATCTCTGTACACATGGCAGAAAAGGGAAACGGAAGGTTTCCTTGTTAATCTGGAGATCCTGAAATAACACCAGGGGCTTCCAAAGACCTTTACTGTTTCTGTCTTATAGAAACTCTCTATATGCCTATGAACAAGATAATACAACATAGAGCTGAGAGGACAACTAGGTGGGCAAACGGATAGAACTCTGGGCCTGGAGTCAGAAAGACGTGAGTTCAAATCTAGCCTCAGAAACTTACTAGCTGTGTGACCCTGGGTAAGTCACTTAACTCTGTTTGCCTCAGTTTCCTCATCTGTAAAATGAGCTGGAGAAGGAAATGGCAAACTGCTCCAGTATCTTTGCCAAGAAAACCCCAAATGGGATCACTAAGAGTCAGACATGACTGGAAATAATTGAACAACAACAAAATAAGTGTGGACGACTTTGTTTCTTAAAAGAGGCAATTGTTAGGGCTACTGGGATGTTTTTTAATAAAGACTTAAATAATGAAAATGTCTGCACACACGCAGTAGCTTGCATCTGACTTTTCATAGCCCCCAAGCAATGCCAGTTCATTCAAGTAGGAAGGTTAAACTCTACTAAATAGGTTTCATTTATCATTCTTAGGTGACACAGTTATTATTGACAGGGGTATAGGCTGAGGGTTTTGGAAAGATAGGGAGAGCCCATCAACGCAGGGAACTCCCAAATGCAGTATTGTCTACATAGCAGATGGTACTGTCTTTAGCTTATAACCAAGTGGAATCGACACACATTTATTAAATGCCTACTGTTTGCCAGGCAGTGGTTGACCTACCCTTGAAACAATATCTTCTCTTAATGTCATACATAGACTATTAGAGATAGATATGCGGATAAAGAATATTTGTTAATTGCCTACTAAATGCCACTTTCTCAGAGTATAGCTAAAAGAAAGAAAGCTCCTGCCCACAACGAACTTAAGCTTCGAATAGGGAGAGAGGTGCCTATGCAGGGGCATGGTGGCATAGTCTGGAAAGTGAGCCATGGCTAGTCCCTTTCATTAAAATAATGGGGGAATTCACCAGTGACAGAAGAGCCCATAGGCATGGAGGGTAGAGACAATACAGGTGTTGTGGTGTGCTCTGGAGAATGAATCAGCAAGTGGCTGGTCTCTAAGAGGGTCACTGGTCCATGGAGGAGGTCATTCTAGGACTAAGATGCAGGACTTTCTGATCTCAAGGTGATTCTTCTATCCAAGAGGCCACCATCTCTCACTGTAAAAGCAAGGGCCCCTATATACATAGGAGGGCCTGCTATCACAGGTTCTTTGATCTACTTTTCTAAGTGGAAAGCAACTTTTGAGAGGTCAACAATTTACTTTAATCAAGCACATATATCATTCACTTAGTTCAGGGGAAAAATCAGCACCCTGACATTCAGAGAAAATACAGAGAAATAAAAACCCACAGACAGGACTTCCAACTGTCTGCCCATAAGCAATACGTCCATCACAGATCAACAGACAGATCCAGCTGTGTAACCATCACATACATACATAGTTACCAGAGAAAGAAGCACCAACATCTAGTTTTCAAAGTGGGGGACTCCTTAGCAGCTGCCCAGAGTCTCATCTGGCCAAACAAACATTTCCAATGAGTAAGCTCCAAGACAAAACCTCATCTTGGAGTATATATACACTTTTCAGAGCCAGAGGGCATCACAACCCTTGAGAACCAGTGCCTCATTAACAAAAGGTGTGGGCCTTCCACAAACCTCCCCTAATCAAACTCCCCTTAATGGACAGACCCATTAATGGGTGGAGAAGATCTTTAATCTCGTTAGCATTACATTCATTTTCAATTGTAAGAAAAAAAAAGTCTGAATTCAATTGCCTCTTCATCAAAATAGTTAAAGAGCTTCCATTTTTCTACATGCCAGACATAGCATTGCCAATACAGTCATTCCAAATGAGTACCTTTGAGAGGTACCAGAGCAGAGACTGAGGAGCTCATTTAGCTAGCTTCTTTCAGTAGTTAGTAGGGAGCTTCTAGGTGCTGACTGAAGTGTGGCCATCATGGGGCCAAATCCATGTGGCTCTTCTTAGTGGAGTGCTTCCTCTGGTCTCCAAATTCTCATGCCCACAGGCAGATTTGGTTCCCAGAGGCCAGGTAACTATTTTTCTCCTTTGAGATTTAAGGGTAACCTTGAGGGAAATATCAAGGAGTCCCGTATTACTTCATTCATCAGTTTTTTAAAATGCAAATTTCTTACTCAACTAATCCCATGGGAATATATTTATGTACAGGTTCTATGTTTGGAAAAGTTAAATTTTTAGTATACTTATGCTAGCTAGATCCTGTCATTCTGAGTCTTTGTTATTTAGGAAGAACTCCTCGACACCCCCATTCACCCAAAATAAGTATAAATAAATTCATGAAAATAAATTCTCTTCTCACAGAAAATGGCCTCGGTGAGTCATTAAGGAATTTGTAAGTTTTTTGGAGGCAACTGGGGTAAAGTGATTTGCCCAAGATCACACCTTGACCGGTATCCATTCACTGTGCCACCTAGTTGCCCTAGGAGTTTGCATTTTTAAAACTGGTTAAACAAAGCAACCTTGACCCTATCACTATTCCAGAACAAAACACTCCATCTCTTTGCTTGAGGCATTTTCATTGCTATGCCCCATTTCTGGAATGCTCTCTCCCTTCACATCTACTTCCTGACTTCCCTTCAAGTCCCAATTAAAATCCCACCTTCTACAAGAAGCCTTTCCCACCATGCATTGCTTCCGGTGCCTTCCCTCTTCTGGTTATTTCTTATTTATCCCATGTATAGCTTGTTTGTACAGATTGTTTACTTGTCTTGTATCCCTAGTGCCTGGCACACAATAAGTACTTAATAAATGTTTGTTGATTGACTGAAGTTCAAGGATTTGAGAGGAATTTAGAAATGTATTCATACTATTTATTCATTATTGACTAAGAACCCTGTTAAAGACCAGGTTCAGGAGTGTCTCCATCAACTAAAGGCAGAAAGCAGGATTGCTTGCTAGTTTGTTCTCTCATAAAAACAAAGTGAGGGAGCACTGTGGCCATTGCTTCCTGTAGAGTATGGATGGAGGCCCCCAGATTCACTCTCTGAAAAGACTAACTAACATTTGTGGTCATGTCTTCTCAGAGGCTCTTGAGATCTAGCCAGTGTAGGTCAATCTACCCACTCCTAGTGACTCACTCTAAAGACTTAAGGACATGGCACCCCTCCCTTTTCAGTGTTCCTAGAAGAGGGGATGGACTGGGGAGGGAGGGAAATACACAGTGTCCCACAGAAGCTCCCTCATGGGAGGGATCCCAGAGAGAGTCTGTTGGAATCCGAAGGCCTATCTCAGGGCTCTAGTTACAAAGCCATGTTCTCCAATTCACAGACACCTTTTCCAACAAACTCAGGAACTAGATGGAGAGGAGTGAGTATTACTTTCCAGGCAGAGGGTCCTTCCCTGATGCTGACTGAAATAGCAGGTTCTGTTTCTGGGGAGTGAAGGACTATAAACTAGCTTCTAGCTGTTGGGAGCCTGCACCCCTGCTTCTGTTCAGCCTCCAATTGATGACAGAAGAGCCCAGTGTCCAGTGGGTGTCTGTATCCTGTTGAGCACATATGAGCCTTGCTTCCACCCTGGTGTTCCTGCTTTTGAAGCCTCCAGCATCCCTGCTGGGTAACTGCCTTTGCAGCCAACCGAATGGACCCTGGATCAGTAGCACCTAGTCTGTAGGAAGAAGATGCATTTAGCTGACATAATGACCCCTTTACACATCTAACCAGTGCTTACTTTTATGAAGCAATGAAACTCAATGTACAGTAATATTGTTATTCCTTTTCTAGAACCACCATTTCAGACCATGAACTGGAGGCATTTATAGCCTTGCCACTTTCCTAGAGAAGATAAATGTGTGATTTGTGTGGCCACACTCATCCATCTAAGTGCCCTAAAATGTCCATACCTTTTCACAAGTGACAATTTCTCAAATAAAATGGAAATAATGTTGAAATACCTTTAAATTGCGATTAACTTAATTTTAATCACCTGAACTTATGATTCAAAATGGAACAAATTATATAAAAGCCACTTGTTTCACAAAACTAGAAAAATATACATACACACACATGCATGCATGCAAATATGTATACACATATATAATCTGCATATGTATATGCACATCATGCCTTCCTGTATTTGTTCTTTTCTAATCTAATAATCAGAAAGCTTCAAAACTAAAGGGGGCCTCAGGAACATGGCTCCATGCCTTGACACAGAATTACGTTTAATGAACACACAGACCTAGTAAGATAGTCATCTCATTTGTGTCTTCCGGCTCTCCTGGTTTAATAGCTCCAGTAATGTTTGGGATAAAGATGGAACTCTTTAGTCTAATATGCAGGGGTCTCCATAGGCTAATCCAATCCAATCATACGTTTTCAGTCTCGTTTCTCCCTATTCCCTAATATCAATATGAACCCCATAATCACACCAAAAAATACTATTATTATTTATCATTTTAAGGCTTACAAAGTTTCTTTCACACATTAATAGAGAGATAGTTTCTTGAAAGCAGAGATTTTTTTCTTTCTTTTTCTTTGGAACTCCAGGGCCGAGTCCATTGTTGGCACTAGCAGGTGCTTAATAAATGTTTGTCGATGGATTGCTGACACTTCTGTGAAGTAACTGATGTATTATCCCCATTTTACAGGTGAGAGAACTGAGTTTAGAGAAATCAGGAGGCTTACCTTTGGTCATACAGTCATTCATTCTTACCAGAGGGAGGATTAGAATCTCGGCTTTGCCTAATTTGAGTCCAGAGTTCTTTCCACCACGCCTATTACCTCCAGGAGTGTCTTGAATACTTTAGCCTACATCCTGCTTGCAACACTTCAGTCCTGCCTTTCTCCTGACCTAGAACATCCTCCCCTTTTTATACCGTTACTCTCTCTCTCTCTCTCTCTCTCTCTCTCTCTCTCTCTCTCTCTCTCTCTCTCTCTCTCTCTTTCTCTCTCTCTCTCTCTCTCTCTCTCTCTCTTTCTCTCTCTCTCTCTTTCTCTCTCTTTCTCTCTCTCTCTCTCTCTCTCTTTCTCTCTCTCTCTCTCTCTCTCTCTCTCTGTCTCTCTCTCTCTCTGTCTCTCTCTGTCTCTCTCTGTCTCTCTCTCTCTCTTTCTCTCTCTCTCTCTCTCTCTCTCTCTCTCTTTCTCTCTCTCTCTCTTTCTCTCTCTTTCTCTCTCTCTCTCTCTCTCTCTCTCTCTCTCTCTCTCTCTCTCTCTCTCTCTCTCTCTCTCTTTCTCTCTCTCTCTCTCTCTCTCTATATATATATATACATACACACACATATGGGACCTTTCCTCCCCCATCTAGCCTTGTCTGACCACTCACTCGGCACTCAGTGTACACTTCTTTCATTTTTCCTGTGTGTTTGTCTCACTTCCTGAGCCACAGTAAACGTCCTTCCTGAACAGAGACCACATCTCATCTTTTTGTCTCCCATAGGACTTACCAAAGTACAGCATATATCATTGGCTTTCATGGTGGGTTGAATAGGTGAGCTAATAAAAAAGCATGGAAAGTTTAATTTTGAGTGTCTTTTCTCAGCCCCTTTAGGCATAAAGAAAGCAAAGCATGAATGATATCTTGTATAAAATACACAGATGGGGTGTTTTCATACACAAGCCATAATGAATTACAGATGATTCAGGCTAGAAGGGGCCTAGAAGATAGTCTAATATGGCCCCATTATCTTATGAATTAGGAAACAGAGATCACCAGAGAGCAAGTTACTTGCTCAAGGTCACACCACTGATTAGTTAGTGCAAAGCCTAGTTTCCTAACACCCACCCAGTCTGAGACTGTAAGTTGACCAAGAAAACAGGTAGTGGTGATAATGATAGTATTAATAATTTAAAAAGCTGACATTTACAGAGAACTGTAATGTTTGCTAAGTATATCATTTTAATTAAGCCTCATAACCCTTCTGTGAAGTAGAAACTGTCTATTATCTTCACTTTATAAAATTTCGTTGTCTTCACTTTTTAAATGAGAAATAAAGGTGAAGCCCCTTGACTGGGGTCCTGCAGACAGCGAGGCAGCATCAGAGGCAGGAGGCAGGCCCGAGTCCTCCCGGTGCCAGCAAACATCCCCTCCTCTCCACAATGTTGCTTCTCTAAAGAAACAAGATTATTCTTTCAATTTGTTGTTGTTGTTGTCCTTATGAAATCTTTTCTTGGTTAGCATTTGATAGCTTTTGTTTTGCTACGACAGCCATTTTTCCATGTACAAAATTAGTCACCAGTATTTTGACTGGGTTGCTCAGTTTTAAAATGTTTGAATAATATTTAATATATTTTTATTGGTATCTTTAGTCATTGCCTTAATTTCATTTCCAAACATATCTCTTTCCATACTCCTACTCAAAGACCCATGCCCCTTCAGCAAAGAATTGAAATGAAAGGGGAAAGAAAGGCAGTACAGCAAAACTAATTAACACATAAGTCTATCCATCTACCTAATCTCTGTCTATCCATATACCTATCTATCTCTCTATCTCTCTATCTCTCTCTCTCTCTCTCTCTCTCTCTCTCTCTCTCTCTCTCTATCTATCTATCTATCTGTCTGTCTGTCTGTCTGTCTGTCTATCTATCTATCTGTCTGCCTATTTATCTGTCTGTCTATCTATCTCTGTCTATCTATCTATCTATCTGTCTATCTGTGTCTGTCTGTCTGTCTGTCTATCTATCTATCTATCTATCTATCTATCTATCTATCTATCTATCTATCTGTCTGTCTGTCTATCTGTCTATCTATCTATCTATCTATCTATCTATCTATCTATCTATCTATCTATCTGTCTATCTATCTACCATCTATTTACCTTCAACCTACCTATCATCTGTCTATATATCTATGCATCTCTCTGTCCTCTCCCTGTCTGTGATCTCTCTATCTCTGTCTCTGAGACCCACTCTATAAGTTGTCCATGCAACTACATGTCATGTCTATGTAGAGAGGTCTCTAGATTGAGCCATGATCTCACTTGTCTGGGGCTTCATTCCCCCGGCCATGCTCCTCCTGACCCATGTCCGTGCGCCTCTTGTTCACATCCTCCCACACGTTCTCTGCCCTTCTGTTTTCTTGCCACTCCCAGCTCTCAGCTTCTGCCTGTCATCTCTTCCCACCACCTCATGACCAGACCATTCTTTCTTCCTCTCACACATTTCCTTGGTAACATCTTTGTTGTCTTCTTCTTCCTCAAAGGTTCTCTGCATATTGTAGTCAGTTTGTAGCCATCATGAACTTCTCCAATGGCCCCTGTGCAATTTCCATTCTTGATTCTTCAGAGAACATCATATTCCAAGACTCAATGACATTTAGGAATGCAAATAGAATGGTGGGATTAAAAGGTGCACCATTATTTCCATGGGAAATCTGAAGTCATCCATGGAACTTTGCTATTTCCCAAAGGCAATCCCAACTCTTCACCTTCTTTTTTTTTAAATGTATTTACTTTTAGTTTTCAACAGTCATTTCCACAAGATTTTGAGTTCCAAATTTTCTCCCCATCTCTCCCCTCTGCCCACCCCAAGATAGCAGGAATTCTGATTACCCCTTCCCCTAATCTATCCTCCCTTCTATCACACCCCTCCCATCCCTTATTGCCATTCCCTCTAATTTCTTGTAGGGCAAGATAAATTTCTATACCCCATTGCCTGTATGTTTTATTTTCTAGTTGCATGTAAAAACAATTTTTAACATTCATTTTTAAAACTTTGAGTTTCAATGTCTCTTTCTTCCTCCCTCCCCACCCATACCCACTGAGAAGGCAAGCAGTTCTATATATGCTATACATATGTAGTTATGCAAAAGATTTCCATAAAAGTCATGTTGTGAAAGACTAAATATATTTCCCTCCATCCAGTCCTGTCCCCCCATTTATTCTATTTTCTCTTTTGACCCTATCCCTCCTCAAAAATGTTTACTTCTAATTACCCCCTCCTCCCATTTTCCCTCCCTTCATGTCCCCATCCCCTATTTATCCCCTCCTCCCCTACTTTCCTGTAGTGTAAGATAGATTTTCATTGCAGATTGAGTGAGCATGTTATTCCCTCCTTCAGCTAAATGTGATGAGAGTAAGGTTCACTTTTTCCCTCTCACTTCTTCCCTCTTCCCCTCCATTGAAAAAGCTTTTTCTTGTCTCTTTTATGTGAGAGATAATTTGCCCCATTCTATTTCTCCCATTCTCCTCCCAATATCTTCCTGTCTCACCCTTTAATTTTATTTTTTTAGATATCATTCCTTCCTATTCAACTCATCCTCTGTCTATATGAATATAATCCATCCAACTACCCACATACTGAGAAAAGTCTCAAGAGTTACAAAAATTATCTTTCCCTGCAGGAATATAAACAGTTGAACTTTAATAAGTGCCTCATGATCTCTCTTTTATATTTACCTTTTCATGCTTCTCTTGATTCTTGTGTTTGAAAGTCAAATTTCTATAACAGTTCTGGTCTTTTCATCAAGAATGCTTGAAAGTCCTCTATTTCACTGAATTCATTTTTTCCCCTGAAGTATTTTACTCAGTTTTGCTGGGTAGGTGATTGTTGGTTTAAATCCTAGTTCCTTTGACTTCTGGAATATCATATTCCAAGACATGTAATCCCTTAATGTAGAAGCTACTAGATCTTGTGTTATCCTGATTGTATTTCCACAATACTCAAATTGTTTGTTTCTGGCTTCTTGCAATATTTTATCCTTGACCTGGGAGCTCTGGAATTTGACTACAATATTCCTAAATGTTTTACTTTTGGGATCTCTTTCAGGAAGTGACCAGTGGATTCTTTCAATATTTATTTAACCCTCTGGTTCTAGAATATCAGGGCAACTTTCCTTGATAATTTCTTGAAAGATAATATCTAGGCTCTTTTTTTGGTCATAACTTTCAGGTAGTCCCATAAATTTTAAATTGTCTCTCCTGGATCTATTTTTCAGGTCAGTTGCTTTTCCAATGCAATATTTCAAATTGTCTGCTGTATTTTCATTGCTTTGATTTTGTTTTATATTATTGATTTTTCATAAAGTCATTAGCTTTCATCTGCCATTCTAATAATTAAGGAGTTATTTTCTTCAGTGAACTTTTGAACCTCTTTTCTCATCTGACAGATTCTGCTTTTGGGGGCATTCTTCTCTTCATTGATTTTTTGGACCTCTTTTGTTATTTGCATTAGTCTATTCTTTACAATATTATTTTCTTCAGCAGTTTTTGGGGATCTCCTTTAGAGAGCAGTTGAATTGTTTTTATAATTTTCTTGCATGACTCTCATTTCTCTTCCCAATTTTTCCTCCACTTCTCTTACTTGATTTTCAAAATGTTTTCTGAGCTCTTCCATGGCCTGAGACCAATTCATATTTTTCTTGGAGGCTTTGGATGGAGGAGCTTTGACTTTGTTGTCTTCTGTTTGCATGTTTTGGTCTTCCTTGTCACCAAAATACGATTCTACAGTCTGATTCTCTTTATGGTTTTTGTTCATTTCCCCAGGCATTTAATTGACTTTTGAGCTCTTTGTCAAGGTAGATCTCTGCTTCCAGTGGGGTTGGGGGGCGTACTGTCAGTTGCGTGATTCCCCTGAATCAGTGTGTCTCAAGCTTCAGAAATAGTCACTTTTGCTGCCCCTGCTGCTGCTGTGTCTGCCTCAGGTTCCTCTACCCCCTTCCCCCACTGCCACCCTGGGTCTGGGGCTGGACCACTCCACTCCCCCACACAGGCTTTTTCCACTGACCTTCCAATTTGTCCTCACTGTTTTGGGGTTGTGAAATTTTGAAACTGTCACAGGTGCCCGAGATTCAGTCCCCCTGAGGCTTATTCACATCTCATCTGTGCTGGCATGGCCCACACTCTATCATACTCTGCTCCCAGCGTCACATGATAGACATTTTCCAGTGACTTTCCAGGCTGTCTTGGGCTGAAGATTTGGTTCATTTCATTATTATGTGGGTTCTGCAGCTCCAGATTTTGTTTAGAGTCACTTTTTACTGGTATTTGGCTGTGGTTGGGGGTAGCGCTCTAGAAAGTCTGTGCAGTTACTCCATTATCTTGGCTCTGCCCCCTCCTCACCTCCTTACCTCCAGATCTAGCCCATTTTCTATGAGAGAGAGAGAGAGAGAGAGAGAGAGAGAGAGAGAGAGAGAGAGAGAGATCATGAATAGATCATGAATAAGTAAAGGACAGAAAGATACATAGGTATATAGATACATAGATAGATGATCTATATAGACATTCATAGACATAAAGATAGTCTCTGTAGGCTATCTGTCCAACTGCATATCGTAATTTAGACAAAAGACATTCTCCATATCCTTGGTCTTTCCTATGTAGATGGTCAGGCCAAACTCTCCTAAGTAGGTATGACCCACATCCAATCATTCTTCCAATGTTCATATATAAAAACAAATGATCTTGGGGACCTTACCCTCTACAAAGGGTGCAGGAACACCCTCTTCTCCTTGGATTCTGTACTTGGATTTCTCTGTTGAATCAGAAAATGCTTTCAGTGGGCAAGTATCTCCTTGGCTTATGCCTTGTCTCTTGTTTTGGATCAGAGGGTCATTGAACAAGATTATTTCTTGTGCATCTTTCAAGGAAAGTTGGATGCCATTGACTTGTGAGGGGGAGGCTCCTTGTTGGAAAACACCCATTGAGGCAGCATTGAGCTCCATTCTTTTCCTTTTTTTTTTTTGGAGTTCAAGTTGAAGTGATTATTTTATTTTCCAAATAAACACATAAAATGCAAATTATAACTGATCAGTGGTGAAGTCCTCTGACAGGTCTTAACAAGCAAATGTGGTTACATGATACAATATGATAGTATATGATTACATCATAAAAATTTCGATACAGGAAAAACCCAAAAATTTACAATAAATTATTAAATTAAAGATGCGCCCAGTCCTACCTGGAATAAAGAATAAGGGCCAGTTCTACTGTGTAACTAGGTGTATCACCCAGACAATATTCACAGCACTGAGGGAGACTATGAATATGCTGGTGTGATTCGGAATTGCAAAGTATAACAGACTTTCCATATAGAGGGCAGAATAAAAACATTTATTCAGACACTGAAAAGTCAATTCCACCATAGTAACAAAAATTTATACACAATAACAATGCAGAGGGCAACATCAGCCCCAAGCCTTCCCTCTGCTAGGCTTCCCACAAACCAGCTCCCTTAAACAAATTATAAACAAGCTTTCCTTAAACAAAATTCCCTTTTCTCACTCACAGCCAGCTGTCTGCTTGCCTATGTTCTTCAATTCTGAGTGCTGTCTCACTAATTTCCCCTCAGCTCTCCTCTAGTTCTATCTCTTTCTGTTTCACCCATTCAGCAAACTCCTCCCAGAGCAGGTTCCATGTGACTCAGACTTCCATGTCACCCAGGCAGGTCACAGGGTCCTATTAATGAATGGGACAGATCTTTCCATTTAAATTACCATGACACTAGGGACCATTAAGTCTCTCTGAACCTCATTGTAAACTAGGGGACTTGCTTGTCCTAGCCATTGCTGGTACACTTCACAAGGATAAAATGAGATTTGTGGAGGGGAAGTGCTTTTAAAAAGCTGGCACCATTACACTTTTTGTAGTCCTTAGGAACGTTTAATCAAAATCCATAGATCCCTACAAGATTCATTTCACTTGCTAGCTTCACTTGAAACATTTGAACATGATAGGGACTGATATGTAAATCATAACATCAAAGCTCTGGAGCTGGAAAAATCATTAGAGGTCATTGACTCCAACCCCTGAATCACAGGTCTAAAGGACAAGAAGGTCATGTGTGGACCTCAGTTTTTTTTTTAATTAATTTTTTCTGTTTATGATTGGACAAAACATTCATGAATGGAGCTCAGTTTTTTTTTTTTAAATGAACTTCTCCTGCTTATGACCTGACTTCAAGCAATTCAACACCCCTCGCTCCCTTTTTTTTCTCATAATTTCTCGTACTTAAAACAAACCATTCTTAAGCCAGGAAACAAAATATAATATTTAGTATTTTTTAGTCCTTAATGTTGTTTTAGTTTAAAGATTTATGCATATGCTTTCATTAACAGAAAAGTCTGACAGCTCAGAAAAAGATGCTCTCATGTCAGAGTTCAAGATGATGCCTCACACTAGAAGTGATGAGAATATTGTGAACCTATTAGGAGCTTGCACACTGTCAGCTACTTACCATCTACTTCCACTCTATTGGCCAGCAGTGCTAAGGGACTGACTTATGAAAGTCACATTGAAGAAGACGAAAGGATTAGATAGAGTGGGTTTTCTTTTTCCTGCCTGGCAAAATTGCTTTTCTCCCCCTCAATTTATTTATTTATTTTTAATTTTCAACATTCATTTCCACAAGATTTTAAGTTTCAAATTTTCTCCCCATATCTCCCCTCCCCCACCCATGATTACATTCTGATTACCCCTTCTACCCTCCCTTCTACCACACTTCTACTTTCCCTTATCTTCATCTTTTCTTATAGGGCAAAATAGATTTCTATACCCCATTACCTATACTTCTTATTTCCCAGTTACATCCAAAAAAAATTCTCCACATTCATTCCTAAAACTTCGAGTTGTAACTTCTCTCCCTTCCTCCCGCCCCACCCATCCCCCCTGAGAAGGCAAGTAAATTCAATATAGGCTACATATGTGTAGTTTTGTTAAAGACTTCCATGAAAGTCATGTTGTGAAATAATAACTATGTTTCCCTCCATCCCTGTCCTCCCCCATTTATTCTATTTTCTCTTTTGACTTTATCCCTCCCCAAAAGTGTTTACTTCTAATTGTTCACCTCCTCTCATTTGCCCTCCCTTCTATTGTCCCACTCACACCCCACTTAGCCCCTTCTCCTCTACTTTCCTGTAGGGCAGAAAGATTTTCATACCAAATTGAGTGTGAATACTTTTCCCTCCTTAAGCCAAATGTGATGAGAGTAAGCTTCATTTTTTCCCTCTCACCTCCCCCTATTCCCCTCCATTGAAAAAACTTTTTCTTACCTTTTTTATGAGAGATAATTTGCCCCATTCCATTTCTCCCTTTCTCCTCCCAATATATTCCTCTCTCACCCCTTAATTTTATTTTCTACTTATCGTTCTTTCCTATCCAACTCACCCTGTGCCCTCTGTCTGTGTGTGTGTGTGTGTGTGTGTGTGTATGTATAATTCCTCCAACTACCCAAACACTGAGAAAAGTTTCAAAAGTTACAAATATTATCTTTCCATGTAGGAATGTAAAGAGTTTAATTTTAGTAAGTCCCTTATGATTTCTCTTTGCTGTTTACCTTTTCATGCTTTTCTTGATTCTTGTGTTTGAAAGTCAAATTTTCTATTCAGCTCTGATCTTTTTATCAAAAATGCTTGAAAGTCCTCTGTTTCATTGAATAACCATTTTTCCCTTGAAGCATTATACTCAGTTTTGCTGGGTAGGTGATTCTTGGTTTTAATCCTAGTTTCTTTGACTTCTGGAATATCATATTCCAAGCCCTTCAATCCCTTAATGTAGAAGCTGCCAGATCCTGTGCTATCCTGATTGTATTTCCACAATACTCAAATTGTTTCTTTCTAGTTGCTTGCAACATTTTCTTCTTGATTTGGGAACTTTGGAATCTAACTACAATATTCCTAGTAGCTTTTCTTTTGTGATCTCTTTCAGGAGGTGATCAGTGGATTCTTTCAATATTTATTTTACCCTCTGGTTCTAGAATATCAGAGTAGTTTTCCTTGATAATCTCATGAAAGATGATGTCTAGGCTCTTTTTTTGATCATGGCTTTCAGGTAGCCCCATAATTTTTACATTGTCTCTCTTAGATCTATTTTCCAGGTCAGTTGTTTTTCCAATGAGATATTTCACATTGTTTTCTATTTTTTCATTCTTTTGGTTTTGTTATATAATTTGTTTGGTTTCTCATAAAGTCATTAGGCTGTGGTCCATTCTAATTTTTAAAGAACTATTTTCTTGAGTGAGCTTTTGACCTTCCTTTTCCATTTGGCTAATTCTGCCCTTTAAAGCATTCTTCTCTTCATTGGCTTTTTGGGCCCCTTTTGCCGTTTGAGCTAGTCTATTTTTAAAGGTGTTAAATTCTTCAGCATTGTTTTGAGTGTCCTTTAGCAAACCATTGATGCACTTTTTATGCTTTTCTGGCATCTCTCTCATTTCTCTTCTCAATTTTTCCTCCACTTCTCTTTCTTGATTTTCAAAATCCTTTTTGAGCTCTTCCATGGCCTGAGACCACTGCATATTTATTTTGGAGGTTTTGGATGAAGAAGCCTTGACTTTTAGGACTTCTTCTGATTGTATGCATTGTTCCTCCTCATCCTAAAGGATGGAAGAAAATATCTGCTCACCAAGAAAGTAACCTTCTATAGTCTTATTCTTTTTCCCTTTGGGGAGCATTTTTCCAGCCAGTTACTTGACTTTTGAGTCATTTGCAAAGAGAAGGGTATACTCTTGGGACCTGTAAGTTCTCAGTTCCTCCAAGGGGACACAATCAAGGGAGAGGAGTTCCTCTCCTGGCCTATGCTCTAGTCTGTGAGCAAGAATCCCTCTCCAGAGCCTCCACCAGCTCCACCATGCCAGCCAGCACTGCTTCTCACTCCAGGGCCACCACTCAGGGCTGAGATTCAGATCAGCTGCTCAATTGCCCCAGGTCCTTTAGGCCAGGCTCTAACAATGGCAGCTGCCACTGCCTGGGGCTAGGGCTAGATTGAGGAATTCCCTTCTCACCCAGGTGAAACAGCTTTCTCATTGACCTCTGAAGCTGTCTTTGGAGTTTGTGAGTTGAAGAATCTGGGACCCGGAGCTGCTGGTGGTGGTGCTTTGAAGACTGATCCAGTCCTGTTCTTCCCAGAGTGTGGCCAAGGCTGTGCTGCACTCTGCTCTGCATCCAATGTGATAGAACTATCCTGTTGGCCTTCCAGGCTGCCCTGGGTTGGAAATCTCCTTCACTCTGTCTTTTTGTGGCATCTGCTGCTCTAGGATTTGTTTAGATTCATTTTTTACAGGTATTTTATGGGCTGTGGGGATGAGCTTCTACTCTGCCATCTTGGCCCCACCACCTCCAATGCATTTTTATAATAAAGAAATAACCAGCACAAGAGGATATTGTGCTCCTTACATCTTTTAGTCAATTGCAAAATGGCAACAAAGGGGTCTGTTTGAAAGGGTCATGACCTTTGGTGTGTCAGAGATCTCTTCGTCCCATTGGTGAAATCTGTGGACCCCATCTCAGAAATAAATATTTTCAAATTAATAAAATAGAATTACAAAGAAAGCCAATTATATTGAAATAGTTATCGAAATTGTTTTTAATTCACCAAACTTAGGTTAACATCCTGCGAATGTTGCTTTTTAGACTCTGATTGTTCCTTATTAACATACTTACTGAGTATGCTTTCAGTTCATTTATAGATAACTGGGAAATTCTTGTAAGCGGGAGACTAGGAAAGTAGGTCACTAGTTGATGTTGTCTCCATATTCTATTTTGGTATCAGAAGCTCTGAATTTTTTATCCATTCCTTTGGTGTATCATCTTCTTCTTTGGACATCTTCTACATCTATTGCTCAAATCCCTCACAGTTATATTTCCTCCAGCATTGATCTCCTATTTTTCTCTCTGTCTCTATAACAGTATCTCTCTATCTCTGTCCTTATCTCTCTCTCTCTCTCTCTCTCTCTCTCTCTCTCTCTCTCTCTCTCTATATATATATATATATATATATATATATGTATATATATATATATATATACATATATATATATATACATATATAAAATCTATCCATCTATCTGTGCAGCTAGGTGGTGCAGTGGATAGAGCACCAGTGCAGGAGTCAGGAGAACCTGAGTTCAAATCTCACCTCAGATACTTGACACTCACTAGCTGTGTGACCTTGGGCAAGTCACTTAACCCCACTTGCCTCATCCTGGGTCATCTCCAGTCATCCTGAGGAATACCAAGTCACTGGATTCAGAGGCTCTGGAGGGGAAGTGAGGCTGGTGACCTGCACAGCCCTCCCTCACTCAAAACAAAGTCAAGGGCAAGTCACGTCATTATTTCTCTGATGGCCTGGCCTTCATTTATCTAGGCATCTGTCTATCTAGATACACACACACTAAGTCCAAATCTGGCAGTTTTTCCCGTCTTTATTCTCTTCAGTGTATGAGAACAACAAATAGAAGAAAAATGAAAAAAATATTCAGAAATGTTATAACTTTTCACCATCAAGGAGAAGAGAAGGATGCATCATTGTCCCAGATGTACTTTTGGGGACAATAGAGGGGAGTGTGTGTGTGTGTGTGTGTATGTGGATATACACATATCTGCATGTTTAGGGACATACATACATATATGCACATGTGTATATATACATATGCCTTGGGTAACAGACATATAAATGCAGGTAGTATCTATATGTATGCAAATATTTCACTGTATTTTAACCTGTATCTGTATGAGCAGGTATGTCTCAATTTCCCTTCAAAGAGTTTTCATTCTGGGGTGCAAACTACATTTTAAAGATAGTTTATATCTAGGAACATTTGAATATAGGCTGCATCTTCCCAAATCGAATGTGGGCTTGCTGAGGGCAGGGCCCTGTATGGAGCTTCTCTGTGTCCCTCAGGATGCTCAGTAGGATGTCTTGGAAAGCGCATATACTCATAAATTATCTGTTGATTGGTTGGTGGTATTTCTTCTCAAAGGGCTTGTATTCTTTTTTTTAAAGAAGTTTTATTAGCTAGTGACTTTCAAAGAATAACAAATTAATAAATTACGCCTCTGTTGGCTTTTGTCTTCTGATCATAATTTTTCGATGTGTAACTTACGACATGTCATCTCACTGAGGCTGATGGTACATAAAGATAGTGCTGGAGCTTCGCAAAGTCATAAATTGTTGGATGCATTTACACTTTTGTTCTAGATTCTAATGACTTTTTCTAATATCATTTTAAAGTATTAAACCCTTCATGAAGCCAAAAGTTGACATTTAAACAAAGCAGATGCAAAAGACATTCCACCAAATGCTTTAAAATATATACTCAAAACTTGAAAATTGGATCATTTTGCTGCTTATCTTTTTAGGTTAATGCATCTACTGATTACCAACAGTATTGCTTCTTAGCTCTGTGAAAAAAATTAGGAGAATAATACCCCCCCCCAAACAATTGGAGATGGAATAATCCTGCCTTCCAGGAGTAAATCTTTTACTTAAATTTTCAGTTCTAAATTTATAAGATCTAGTCAGTACAAAAAAGAATTCTGGAACTTACATAATGCTTAATAAATCACTATGATAAATACAGAAACTATTTTTTTCTTTGCAAATGAAAATGTAACCAAAAGAAATGAGAATTCGGGTTATGTAACTGTGAAAACATCTTCTAGAAAGTCGCCAATTTGCCTTGTATACAAATGGCCAGAACTGGCTCTGGCTTAGCACGACCACAAAGAAGCCACTCTAACAGTTCAAGTTCTATTTCCCTTTAAGAAATGGTCATCAGTTTTTATTAAAACAAAAAAAATCCCATTAATTAAGTGGTTGAATGGCAAGAGAGCTGGTGTAGATTTGAGGTCCAGAAGTCCTGAGTTAGAATGCTGCCTTAGACAGTCAATTAGCTGTGTGACTCCCAATAAATCCCTTAACCTTTGTCTACATCAAGTTCCTCATCTGTAAAATGGGAACATAACAGAATCTATCTCACAGTTATTATGAGGTTCAAATAAGAGTATATATATATATGAAGAGCTTTGCAAACCTGAAAGTGTTGTATAAGATGGTTGCTATTATTGGTATCTCTACCCCCCTCCATCTCTACCTCCAGACTTCCTTCAAGTCTCAGATAAATTGCTACCTTCTCCAAGAAGCCCTTTCTGATCTCCAATGCTTTTCCTCTGTCAGTCATCTCCAATTTACCCTGTTGACAGCTTGTTTGTACATGAGAGTTTGCATGTTGTCTTCCCCATTGGACTGTGAGGGCAGGGACTGTCTCTAGAGCTTGGCACGGTGCCTGGATCCCAGTAGACATTTAAAAAATAGCTTATTGACTATTGCTAATAATAATATTATTATAATAGTATGCCAAGTCTGGTGCTGAGACAATAGGTATATAAAGACAAAGAAAGAAGGCAGAAGGGGGCATTTGAGGTTAACCTTGAAGAGAAGTAGGGTTTGGCAAAGGCAGAGATGAAGGAAGAGGGACTTCCAGGCATGGCTCCCAGACTGTGCAAAAGCACAAAGGTACACAGGCAAGAGATTGCTGAGAAAAGCAAGAAAGCCACTTGGGCTATACTGAAAAATGTGTGGAGAGTATATGGTCCTGCTTAGAGGTTTCATCAAGGAAGGATCATGGCCCCAAATTCTCCAAGGCTTTCAGTGGAGTTGGCGCTTAGTCAGATCCTACCTAGCGGGGAAGGCATCAAACATGATGGGTACTGGCATGTCACCTGTAAAGTGGCAGCCTTATTAAGTGTGGAGTAGCTCCTGGCCAAAAGTCCTCTGCACCACAATTCAAAAGCACTGATTCTGTAATGCTCAGCTTTCCTTATAGTCCAACTCTCACAGCCATATGTTACTGCTGGAGAGATCATAGTTTTTGACCTTTGTTGGCAAAGTGACATCTTTGCTTTTTAGTATACTCTCCAGGTTTGCCATAGTTTTCTTTCTAAGGAGCAAGCCTCTTTTAATTTCATGGCTACAGTTGCCATCTGCAAAGTTCTTTGAGCCCAAGAATATAAAATCTGACACTGCTTCCATTTCTTCTCCCTCTATTTGCCAGGACATGATGGACCCTGGTGCCAAGATCTTTGGTTTTGTATATTAAACTCCAAGCCAGCTTTTACATTCTCCTCTTTCATCCTCATCTTCACTTTCTCTCATCAGAGTTGTTATGGTCTGCATATTTGTGATTGGTGATATTTCTCCTGGCAACCTTAACTCTGGCTTCTGATTCACCCAACCTGGCATTTTGCAATTCATATTCTACATGTAAATTAAACAAATAAGGTGACAATACACAGCCCTGTCACATTCCTTTCCCAATCTTAAACAAAAGTCCTTCAGTTTGAATGAATGAATAAAGTATTTATTAAGCTCTTATTATATTCCAAGCCCTATGATGAATGCTAGGCATGCTATTACAAAAGCGACAGCTGATGCTTTCAAGGAGCTCATGTTCCATTGGTCAAGACTACATCTAAGAAGGGTTTCAGCAGAAAGTCACATGGAAAACTGATGGTCCTTAGAGTGTATTGGCAAAGTAGATGCTAGTGTCTTTTCTCTAATGCCACTTCCTCAGATAAAATCAGCTCAATTTCTGAAGTGGAACCATTTGATAGCACCAAGGGCTTAGGTGGCAAAGCCTTCCCCCACCCCTGGGTCTTCAGTAGCTGTAGCTATCATCCCCACAAGAGCAAGACTCTAGTTGCATCTTCATAAGAGACACTTCCTAAAATGATATCTGAGGACAGGAACTGGAGGCATTGCCATCCCAAACATCTGAGGGGAGATGATGGTCAAGGTGATGGTACTCATGGTTTGACTTGCTTGGTCCATGCTGCCTCCTGGGACTTGCTGCTTCTGCAAGGCTGGTTGGCCTGTCTTGTGGGTGTCATTGGTTGGTGATTGGTGTGAATGGCTGGCCCCTTTCTCATGGGACTTGCTTCCCTGGAAGAAGGGAATTTGCCTTAGATAGAGGTCTTATTTAGTGAACATGGACAGAAAGCTCATCTTGAAGCTGATCGAGTATTTGACCATTATCACTTCAATGACCCAATTCCAACTCAATCTTTTTATTTCTGTGCTTTTCCCCCAGGATTGGAAGGAAAGTCACTAGAGCAAAATGTCTCATTTGCATCATTGCAAATGAAACTGTGCAGATGATATGGTAATGGGGAGTTTGGGGATGATTGTCTGGGAGAGTATTGAAGCAAACCAACATCCTATTTCTGAGCCTTAGTTATCGAGTGAGCCTCTGCAGGAATTTGGAAAACGATAATATCTTCTTTCCTATAAAAACTGACAAATCTCAGAGAACAGGGTTTTCTGTTTTTTAGGAAGGATGGAAAGAAGCATTTCTTCCTGTGCTAGGGTTCACAGGGGGCACAAAGACAGAATAAAAATCAGCTTACATTCTACCGTGCTGGGGGGATAAGCACGGATAATGTTAGACATGATTTGAGGATGCTGAGATCGCTAATAACTCATGGCTGTTGGTGTTTAATTGTTTCAGCTGGATCAACTCTGTGACCCAGTTTGGAGTTTTCTTGGCAAAGAAACTGGAGTGGTTTGCCATTTCCTTCTTCAGATCACTTTACAAATGAGGAACCTGAGGCAATCAGGGTGAAGTGACTTGCCCAGGGTCTTACAGCTAATGAGTGTCTGAGGCCACTTCTGAACTCAAGTATTCCTGACTCCAGGCCTGGTGCTCTATCTTCTGCACCACCTAGCTTCCCCTCTAACAACTAGAGGAATCAGGAAAAGCTCCTTCAGGAAATAGCATAGGAGGAGAGACTTGAAGGAAGCCAGAGGTTCTAAAAGGGATGAGGAGGGATCACATTCCAAGCATGGGGAAATAGCCTAACAAAGATATGGTGGTGGTAAATGAACGGAATGCCAAGTTGGCTGCTTTGGCTAGAATTCTGAGTACTTAAATTTAATTTAATTGAACAGATTATTCTAATTTTGTTTACATTTTGAATTTACTTATTATTGAATGTTTGCTAATTCCCATACATGCTGTTTCCTGCCTTTAGAAGGGAAGCTGGTTGCAGGCAAGGATTTGTTCCTTTTGTCTGGGAATCCCTAGAATGGTCCTTAGCACATAGTGGATGGCGGCTTAATAACTCTTATTGAACTGAATTACATTTATCAAGTGTCTATTGTGTGCAAACCACCAGGCAGCCACTAGGGAATAAGCAGAGAAACACAAGAGTCTTGGTCCTCAAAGAGCTTCCTTTTTACTATGAGGATCTACTGTAAATGCAAGAAAATGCCAGGCAGAGAGAAGCAATCAAAATTAATTACAGAGAGACAGACAAACAGAGCCAGAGAGAGAGAGAGAGAGAGAGAGAGAGAGAGAGAGAGAGAGAGAGAGAGAGAGAGAGAGAGGAGAGAGGGAGAGAGGGAGAGAGGGAGAGAGGAAGAGAGGGAGAGAGGGAGAGAGGGAGGGAGAGAGAGTTAACAACCAGAGTTCAGAGATAGAAAAGTTCATAGGAAAGGTGCGACCCTTGAACTATGCTTGAGGGAAACTGGGGGAGGAGGGTGGTAGAGAGACAGATAGACAGACAGAAGCAGAGACAAAGAAAGGAGAGACAGACTTAGGGAGAGACAGCTATTAGGAATGAGAGTATTCCACCTGTAGGAGGTCACTAGTGCAAAGAAACCAGGGTGGGAAAAGGTATCTGTATGAATAGGGAATAATGTGAAGAGGTTCCGATGAATTAAGATTGGAAAGGTAAGTGGGAGCTGGAGAACAGAGGGTGTTAGGTGAGAGTCACCAGATCAGGACCTAGTGGCATCAAGCAAAGCTATTGAGGGAGGACCTCTATCTACCCTTTGTTAATAAAAAAAAAAAATGATGTGGTTCTGATGTTTTCAATAGGGCTAAAAAGGACTTATTCATAGGCTCCTAGATTTAGAGCTGAGGGAACCTCTGAGGCCATCAAATCCAATCAAGCTCTGAGGAGCCTAACAACGTCATGTATTTTGTGGCACAATAAATACGCACGGGTTGGCCAAACATTACAATAAAAATGAACCGTGGAAGGGGCCCCTGTGGTCTTCTCATTCAGAGGCTGCTTAGGTATTGATAATATTTAATATAAATTTTAGACTTTAATAAGGTTCAAAGTTTGAATTAAGAAGAGCCTGAACCTAATAGTCCCCTTTGTTTAACTTAGAGGATGCCTTTTGATGTTAAGCAAATGGGACTTCCTTACCAGACCCTTCTTCTAGTATCCTAGTGATAAGAGAAAAACACAGATACCTTGGGTTGTAACTTCAGCTTTGTCAACTCTGTTAAGATAAACAACTTCAAAGGCATGCTAGGGAAAGAAGATGCCCAGAGCTTGGGACCATAAAACTCAACTGATGCTACTTTGTTTTCAGTGTGTTTATCTAAGAGAACTCCTTTCTCACGGCAAAATGTATATAAGCCAGAAGATTTCTGTACTGGGTAGCCAGAACATTTCTGGCTCCATAATGCATTATGTAACTGTTTTCTTTATGGGGAATTGATCAATTAATTAATTAAATCATAAAATGTATGCATTTAGCCATGTTGCCTTTTCTTCAACAAGTTTTCAGGTCAACAGTATTCACTCATTTCTAGCACCTATCTTTCTTCCTTCAGTGATGTCTGAGAATTAATGATCGTCTCTATATTGTTTAGGGTAAAAAAAAGAGAGCTCCTGAAAAAGATGCATTGTTTCCCACCCTCCACCTCAGACTCACTCTGATACCTCACTGTGGAGTGGGAGCGATCTGCTGACATTGTCTTTGATAGCCCAGGAGTACAAGCTGCCCTAGAAAGGCTTCCATGGACCATGTATAAAGCAGTCATCTGAGGATCAGCCTGTGCTAGAGACACCCACTTCTGGAAGGTTGGGCACCAAGTAATGATTTTTTAAAATTTAATTTTGGGAGGCAATCGGGGTTAAGTGACTTGCCCAGGGTCACACAACTAGTAAGTGTCTAAGACTGGATTTGAACTCAGGTTCCCATGACTCCAGGACTGGTGGTCTATCCACTGGTCTACCTCATGCCCTCAAGCAATGAATTTATGGTTCCTTGCTTCTCATGAAGGCCATCTATCAAGACTAAGCTGGAATCTGTACCAGTAAAAGGAAGGCCAAAACAATGAAGCTATGGATCGATCAACCAAGAAGCATTTATTAGGTACTTATTGTATACAAAGTATTTTGTAGGTGCTGGAAATACAAAGCCTAATATGAAGCAGTTCCCATCCTCAAGGGGCTTGCATTCTATTGGGAAGATAAATACGGGAATAATTATATACAGAATATAGCACTCTCTCTGGGACCCTTAGTCCAACTTGCACTGCACAGCAAGGCTAGGTTCTCAGGGGGGAGTATAGTATTACTTCTCTCAGTATCCTTGGTGTTTGTCCTTCATTCTCAAAGAGGATGATGACACCAGGAAGGTGATGTCATGATTTCCAAGTGAATTAGATTTACGTGTTGGAGGGCTGTGTACCTGCCTCACTCTCTCCAGTAGTGAGATATAGACAGGGATGACTGGAGATGGCCCCAGATGCAGTGGGAGACCTTTGCTTTTTACTAAAATAAAATGAAAGAAGAAATAGCTTCCATTCAGCTAAGAAAGGTAGTTAAATAACCATGGGAACTATAGCTAATATGAGACTTATGAATTTTGTATCTCTAAAATATTAATGACTAGTGGTTTGCCCTGGGTGCTCGGTAACAATACATCTTTTTTCTTCTGAAGCAGTTCTAGACTGCTTGGCTTATTTGTGACATGAGTCCAGGACAACTTTCCTGAGATCATTTTGAACTGGTCTATAAGGTTTGCCTGCTGACCTAGAAACCCTGAGTAATCAACCCTACCCTTATCATCCTATCATCCAAGGCTGCAATGTCCATCCTTCTCACCTCCACTTCTTAAAATCCCTTACTTATTCAGTTTCCTAGGGGTAATCTTGAAGGCGTGTGACTTCTAGTACTAGGGCTCAAAAGTCCTCACCTAATATACTACTTAATGTCAATCAATCTGTTGTCAGTAATTAGCTTTGGAAGGGTGATATTTACTAAGAAGGTTTATAGCAAAGAAAGAAGTTAAAAAAGAACATCACAGTCTCCCCTTGCATACACAAATCTATGCTTACATACCCAGCGCAAAAGCTCATATTTAGCACAAAGGTTGTGGGGTAAAGGAGAACCTCACCATTTTTCTCCTTTCATGTTATTCCTCACACACAATGCTAACTCTCTCAGCACCATGTTTGCCTTCCCCCTGAATTCTACTGAACTGCCTCCTGTAGTCACTCACAGGGAGGTGGAAAGGAGTCAACATTGATTAAGAGTCTGCTATGCCTCTGCCCCCAGAATACTCTTCCTTCTCCCTTCTGCCTCTAAGACCTTCAAGACTTAGATCAATTCCCACCTTCTCCCAAAGGCCTTTCCCAACTTCTCCCTCCTCCCTCACTGCTAATGCCTTCTGTCCAAGACTGTCTTCCATTTACAGAGCATGTATCTTGGATGGAGATCGTTGTGTTTATGTTCTCTCCCATCAGTATGTGAAAACCTTGAGGGCAGGAAAGATGGTTGCTTTTCTTTGTGTCTCCAGGGCTTAGTACAGTGCCTGGCACACGGTAGATACTTATAATTCCTTGCTGATTAATTGATCAATGACGACATGACCAAGATATACATTGTCAACTCATGTGGTCCCTTTTTACTGCAGTGCTAGAGTATACGAGGGCAAGTAGTGGGAGATACAGACAGAAATAAATGCATATTGATTGATCTATTAGAGATATTATGCACAGCGTTGAATGCTAAGGTGTTTCAACTTACTCATTAGACAAAGGAGCAAAGGGCCTAACATTATAGGAATGTATTATGTACATATATATATAAAATATGTATGATATATATACACACATATGTATGTATGCACACATAAACACATATATACTCACATACATATATATAGAAATGTTGTATCTAGTTATATATATATACATATATACTCATATGTATATATAGAGAAGTGTTATATCTGCTTATATATATACACATATATAAATGTTATATCTAGTTATATATAATCCCACATATGGGAATTATATATAAATATAGACAAGTACTAGATTAGATGGAGAGAGAGAGAGAGAAAGAGAGAGAGAGAGAGAGAGATTGTAATGATACACTGAAAGATCAGTCTGATAAGTGAGAGCAGAACAGTGTGAAGGAGAAAAGCCTGAATGAGAGACAAGGGGTGGGAAACCAAGGCAAAAGGTGATAGAGGCAAACAAAGTGATAAGAAGGGAGAGAACATGATGAACCAGTGGAAAGAACACTCACCGTTCTTGAAATCAGAGGTCCTGGGTGTGAGTTCCGGTCCAGTCACATCCTATCAGCCTCAGTTTCATCATTTGTAAAATGATCGTTTTTAAACTGGATGCCTTCTAAAGTTCCTCCCAACTCTAAATCCAGCCTGACTTATAATGGCTAGCATTGGTGGAAGGGGAGACCAAAGGAAGAACTCAGAAAATGACAGAACATTGAACAGAAACCAGGAGGTAAAGTAAAAGGAATTTATCCTCAACTAAAGGATAAACTTGAGATTCTAGAAGTAAATCCAGGCTGAGAGATTCAGCAGGCAGACTGACAAGCAGGTTGTCAGCTGAGAAGACTGGTCTGGGTGATGATATTCATTTGGCCCCAATCAGCACAGACATGACTGTTGAAGCCCAGGGCATGAAGGAGACTGACAAATTACTGAGAAGAAATGTAGACTGTGGCCAGGGAAGGATTACAGGAAGAGGATCAAGGAAGAAAAGCAAAGCAGGAAGAAACAGCCAAAGCAGGAGACCAAAGAGCATCCAGTGGGAGTCAGTCATCGACAGCATCCCCTGCTCCAGAGACGTCAAGGAGGATGAAGACTGAGAAGGGGCCACTGGATGCACTTGAGAGGTAATCACTGCTGGCCTTGGAGACAGATCTCATTCCCGTGAAATTCAGATTTCAAGGCAACAAGAAAGGATTGCATAGAGAAGGAGTACAGGCATCAGATACAGATGACCTTCAAAGTGAAAGAATCAGGAGATCTTGCCTCTTCTCTTAGCTTGTTTTTCCAGTTGTTTTCATGGATGAACTCCTCTTCAGGGACATGTTGCTATGCTGCCACTGAGGTCATTGAGTTGCAAGGTACTCATGTCCTCTGATGTCCAAGATGGCAGCCTACTAATATAGCTCATTTAGACTTAAAACCATCATTCTCAGTGTCAGGTAGATAACCAAATATGCAATTTTGTTCTCAGAACTGCTAAATGTAGGTAAAACTTAAACATTCAAAATTGATAATACTTCAGAGCAAAGTTTTTTAAGCAACTAAGATTCCTTGGATATCTAGGTGTATCTTTTCTCCTTAGTTCTTAACTATGTCAGCAACAGAAACCACGCTCACTTTTCCAACTCAGCATGGGTTTTAGCTTGGTGCCCAAAGGCCCCACCAGACACGTCGTTACCTGCCCATATTTCCTGTTTCCAAGACCCAGAGAGCTTCCACCTCACTTGCCAACACATTGCACCAAGAGGCCCCCCTACCTATCTGCTCCCTTTCCCAGTGAAGATTTTGCATCTTTTTCTTGTTCCCCATCCTTGTCTTTTTAATCTTCTCTGACACTACATGTTACAAACAGGAAATGAAAAAGGACAGCAAAGACAGAGGATGTCCAGATGCTGCAACATCTCCATGCTCCTCTTTAAATTCCATATCACAGCCACAAGAGGTATTTTTATTTTATTTTTCTTTTAAAGTGATAATTACTACGCCCATTCTATCTATCTTATAACACATTTTGTGTCCTATAACACATTGCTAATTTGATTAACTAGGATGATGTGATCTCAACCCAATATTGGGTAGAAAGAAGTTAATACTGCTCTGCACTGTTGACTTTGTTTCATCTCATTTTGGGATTAGAGTTGATGCTTGCTGACTCTCCCTCTGTCTTGGTCTTCTGAGGTTACAGACTAGTTTAGGGGAATATTCCATCTAAGATATTCTTAGACTTCCATAGGCCTGGCTAGAAGTTATGGAGAACAAGACTGCTGCTCTCCATGTACAGCATGGCCTCTCTCATAGCCTCCAGAGAACATGATATTCATCAAACCACATTCCATTCTCCTCTTTCCTTTTGCCTCTAGGATAAAATACAGACTCTTCTGTTTGGCATTTCTAGGCCTTCCTAATGTATCTCCATCTTCCCTTCCTAGTCTCAGTCCCTGTTACTCCCCTACACATACTCTACATTCCAACTAAACAAATCCACTGGCTGTTTCTCATTATACCCCACCCTATCTCCCATCTTGGTAATTGTGCACAGGCCATCCTCACTGTCTGTGTACAATCCCTCTTTGTCTCACCCTCCTCCAATTCTTAGTTTACTGAAAAACTCAGTTAAAGTATCATCTGCTGGGGACAGCGTCTTCTGATGCCATAGGTAGTTACGATCCTCCTTCCAGAGGTGATTGACTGGGACATTTCACTTCTAGAGACACTGGAAGGCAGAGTCTGATTGTAATCAGGCCTGGGATCTGAACTCTTTCTCATTTTTGGAGCCATTGACCTTGAAGGAACTTCACTCTTTGATAAAGAAACAGACCAAGAAGTCGTGCATGGACAAGAAAGTGTGGCTGTCCCTAGATCCATGCATTTCCCTGTCAAGTCCAGCATAGGATGAATGTTTTGGCCCTGTCACCACCCAAATCAAGGGATGGAAAAAAATGAGAGCAGAGCAGGGAAACAGAAAACTGACTGGAGCAGCAGCTATAGTGGAGAGTAAAGGGAGAGTCTGGTGCCTGTGGCCTACAGCTCATTTCTCCTCCCTCCCTTGCTTCCCCAGTAGGATGCCTTAGGAATCAAGTTTATTCCCTTTTTTTCTCTTGACTGAGAGGGAGGAAGGATGAATAGACAGGAGAGAATGGGCCTACTCCCCACTACACCTCATATTGTAGTCTCCTATACCTTATTTTAATGACTCTCTGTGTACTATGATATTTGGTACTGCTATTAAAATACATGACTATTTGCACTGATTTGAGTCCAAACCCATAAATACATATTGTGAAACTGAGGGAAAGGATGCTGACCCAAAAAGAGAAGAAATTGTTTCCTCATTCAGAGTGGAAAGGGAAAAAGTTGAGAGAGAGAGAGAGAGAAAGAGAGAGAGATTCTGTAATCTTTTATACTTCCAAAGAATACTACAGATTGATTTTGGGTACCCAGAGACTTCACTTCTTGCTGGGAGGGAAAGGAGGTTGAGACCAGGAGTCTGCCCCCTCTGCTGTCCTCAGAGGGCACTAGTGTAGGGTTCTGTCTGTCTGCTCCCTTAGATACTGTTTGTCTAAGGGATATCATTTTCATGTTCATGTTAAATTCCTGGTCACTTTCCTTGATGGTGACTGGAGGATCCAGACTTTATATCCAAGGCTTGATTCTTTTCCCAACAAATTCTAGTTTCACAATGAACAGAAATAGTAGGTAGTGAGAAACCAATTTATCCAAACTGATAGAAAAATAGAAATTGGAAAAGTGTGCCCCAGAGAATCTTTACAAGGTAACACAGAGTAAAAGAGTTCTCTCATAGGGGGCAAGATAACTCAACTAATCCAAGAGAAGGAGAGAGTCCCAGATCTCACCCAAAGGGGAAATTCCATGAAGTCTCTAGTGTAGCAGGTTGAGATTATTTTGTCCCCATAATCTTATTCCCCCTTCAGCAAACTGAATGGAGGTTGGCATTTGCCATCTTTCTTGGATCTGAAAGCCAGAATCACCTGAAGAGACTCTAGAACTTGAAGATCCTTTCATACAAGTGCAAGGCATTGGTCTCCTCCAAAGAGAAGAAGAGGCCCATGGCAATGGGCTTTGGTACTCAGGTTGGGCCTCTGTTTCGTTTTCTCATATGTGTACATGTAATGGGTCTCAACACAGTACAAGCTCCTTGAGGGCAGGGACTATTTCATTTTTTTCTCTGCCTCTCTAATACCTGCCACAGTGTCTGTGCTAGGTATTAGTAAATTTTTAGTAAAAGTATGGTAAACATTTGTTGAATGAATGAATGATACTAATGGACATCAATGGACCTCCTCAAATGCCATTCAGTAAGTGCCTTGGGCAAACTACTTTAGCTGTTGTTTGCCAGTATGTCTATAACTATTAACAAGCATTGAAGCCTACCCCAATCTCTGGACAAAAGTAGAACCATAGCTTGAAATTTTCTCCTACTTCCCAAAGAGCTCACCTGGCAGTAACATTAAGGCATGTGGAGGAATTATGCTGCAGGGCAGTGTCGTCAGTGTCTCTAAATTTAGTTATCCTCAGGCAGAGCTCCATCCATTCCACTCTAGTCCTAGCTCTGAGTAAAACTGTATATAAGCACTACTCATCCTTGGGTCTGTGCCTAGCTTCTGTTTCCCTTTATCTCCGAGCAGCTGCCATCCTTCTTCCTCATTACCATCTTTTTCCTCTATTCCAACACAATTCCCATATCACTAGTCATCAGTCCTTAGAATGTAGCCAAATATCCTTGCCAGCCAAAGATTAGGGAGGTAAAGAAAGTGTACAGAGCTCCGTAGCTTTCCCTAAGCTGCTAGATCCAGTAGCAGACTCTGTGTCCTTGGATGGGAGCCCCTTCTCAGGTCCCACCTCTACAGTCATCAGCCACTTTAATGCCATCAAAGATGTCATCTTCAGACTCCTCCCTTAGGCAGGACTCTAAGAAGGTCAGTGACTCATTCCCCTGAAGCAGGAAAGAGACTGGCTCCTGAGGACAAGAAAGGGTCTCCGGTCTGTGGCTCTAGACTTGTGCATGCAGATAGCAACAGAAATATTGACTGCAACTGGAAGTGCAAGTTGTGAATGAGAAGCCTCATTAGGCTGTTAGTCAGACAGTGAGAGGCACAAGGATCTGGGATGGGTATGAGCACAAGAGGTAAAAAGGGAAGAGAGAAGAAAGAGAAAGAGAGAGAGAAAAAAAGAAAGAGGAGGAAGAGGAGAGAAGAGGGAGAAGGAAGGGGAAAGAGAGAGAGAAGGGAGAGGACAAGAAGAGAGGAAAAGAGAGGAAGGGAAAGGGAGAGAGAGGGGAAAGGATGATGAGAAAGAGAAGCAGAGGAAAGACTCCAGAGGAAAGGTGAATTGGACCAATACTTTAAAAAAAGGCAGGGAGGTGGGACATTTGAGGGTTTTCTAGTCTTTTCTTTCCAGGTACCTAAGGTGGAATGGAGAGGGTTAGGGTACATTTTCTCACATCAAAGAAATGATTCAGGATGGGGTATCCTGGGGACAATTGAATTGGGGGCTCAAAGAATGTCCTTGCTCAAGCCCTAACATCCTACCTCCCACAGCTGAGTTGGAAAAACAAATTCTGAAGGCCTGAGAAGGAACAGTGTAGTCTGAAAAATCCACGGCCCAGAAGCCAGGGGAAGGTGGGAAGAAGCAAGAGCTAAGAAGGGATGAGGCCTCGGCTGTGAAGCTAGTGCTGTGGAAATCAATACCCTGGTCACCAGGTACTATGGTACTCTCTTTCC
Organism: Notamacropus eugenii; assembly: GCF_028372415.1. Lineage (NCBI taxonomy): Eukaryota > Metazoa > Chordata > Mammalia > Diprotodontia > Macropodidae > Notamacropus > Notamacropus eugenii. The sequence goes on along the minus strand of NC_092877.1, from coordinate 376,554,434 downwards.
TCCCTCCTACTTCTCTGCCACTGAACATCTCCAAGAGTTCTTTTTAGTAAATTACCTTTAAAGGCCTAAGAATATGCTATTTTCAGGGAATCAAGAGAAATGTTTTGGTGGGTGGAGTGAAGAAAACCCTGGGACCTCATCTTCCTCCCCTCTACACACACTCAGGGCTAAACCTGTTGCTAGAGATGGAGTGAGGGGGCAAAGAGCACAAAATGCACCTTGGAGGAGTGCTGGTGGTGCAGGGTGGAGGTCAATAGAGGTCTGTCCAGAGGAGAAAGTAAAAGGAGGCAACTCTTGTTTCTCTGTCGTTTCCTATCTTAGCCAATTAGCCTGGCTAACTGTTGAGGTCAGTTCTTTCTACCACAATGAAGGACTGGAAGATGCTGGAGCCTTCTGAATCTCAGTGCCCAAGTTTTCTGCTCTAATCCCACTTGTCAAAGGAGTTTTAATATTAAGAAAGACAGACAAATAAGGGAAAATAGTACTGGGTAGTGGTAAGAGCTGAGTAGATGGTGCTAAATGAACAGGTTAAAGCCTGAGAGTGAGGCAAGGTGCTGGGAAAAGTTGGCATGGTTCCTACTCCCTGGGCTCAGACCTGGCAACAGCCCCCACTCCACACTTAACTAACAGGCTTTGTTTTTTTCTAAGAAGCATAGCAACCTCCTTCCCTTAGAAACCATCCCAGAAAGTTTAAAGTGATGCTAGACCTTCCAACAGCAATAGCAAATAAAACAGAAAATCAAGATACCATGCCCAGAAATGTATACATATAATTTTTTTTAAATATTAAGGGTTGATTTGCTGGTATGAGGATGATGTAGTCATAGAAACAGTACAGCAGAGGCATTCGATAAGCCATTGTTTATTGAAAGAACATTCCAACACTCTGAACGTTCTTGTTATTAAGTAAGACCAGAGAAAATCAGGCAGCCCGCTTCCTAAATAAATGAATCGTCTTTGCTTATGGAACCCTGAAAGCTCCCTGCACTGTGTTACTCAGCTGCAGATTTTACAATGCCATCACAAGCTAGCCATTGTTGGAAGGCGATAAATAGTTGTGATGGAGGTCCAGGTGGAAGCCAGCAGAGGTCATTGGCATATACGCCACTATTAATAATAATCGCAATGAAAAGTGAACTTCCTGGGCTTCAGTTAATGATACGCTGCTCCTTATAGCATTCCATGCCTGTCGTGTAATTTTGTAAAGTTAGTAAGCACCTGAATTTCTCCTTTCTTCTTTCCCTCCTTCTGGGCAGCTGGGAGAATGTCAACTGTTCCTCTCTCCCTCCATGCCCCGCTCTGTCGATTCCCAAAAGGGAGATAAACTGAAACCTTAACTTGAAACAAGACATTCTTTTAGCCAAACATCCTTTCTTTTCTTCCCTATGCACCTGGATTGGGCAACAGCTGTGACTGAATCAGGGCCATTTCAGAGTATAATGGATTCAGTGCTAGACTCAGAGGCAGGAAGACGAGGGTTTTAATCCTGACCCAGACACTGTTTGACCCTTGGCAAGTAACTATATCTCTTTGCACCTCAGTTTCCTCATCTGTAAAAAGAAAAGATTGGATGGAATGATTTCTCAAGTATCTTAGATCCATGATCTGGGAACTAGATCCTCTCCCATTTTTGGAATTGCCTTTAATCTTCTCCTCATTGAGTAAAGAAAGGCAGGAGCACTGGAGTTGTTTACTGTTCTCAGTCTCTCTGAGTCTGCTTCATCTGGTCTACAGGAAAAAGGCAGGCATTCCTGGTTGTGGTGGGTAGTGCAAGTAACCTCTAGCACAATAGCAACCATTGGGTCTCCTTGTTTTATTCCTCCTGAAATAGCATTAACTCCTACTTCTTTAGTCCCCTCCATTTCACAAAACTCTTTATCTGAACCTCTATTAGGTGCATATATCGTGCAAGGTCTATAATGCCCATTTTAAAGATAAGCAAAGTAAGGCTCGGACAAATACTGTGACTTACCCTGGGTCATAGAGTTAACCACTGACAGAGCCAAAGTCTGACTCCAACCTCTATTTCTCTCTCCCTTATATCAAGGGTTCTTCCCCTGGGATCCACACACTTAAAACAAATATTTTGCTAAGTGTGTTTCAACAAAATTGGTTTCTTATGTATTTTTAAGCCTTTAAAAACTTTCTGAGAATAGAACTATAGGCGTCTTCAGACTTCCAAAAGTTTCCATGACACCAAAATGTTTGAGAAGTGTCTACACTGCACAAAACATGGCCATCGTGCCTCCCAGTGCCTCAGCATTCTCAGGGATTATCTTCTCCAGCGACATAGACTCTACAGTAACAACTGCATTCATCTTTCCCAGCTACACGTGTCTATCCCTGGTGTTCAGATGCAAATTGTTGAATTGTGAATGTGACCTGAAACACGATGTTGGAGTCTTTCTTCTTTGTTTTTATTTTTATTGCTCTTTATTTTTTATAGTTATTTGTTTTATATTGTTATATTTACATATTTTACCAGTTTATATGTATATATATGCTTTCACATATACTTATACTTATATATATTTTCACCAGTAGCAAGAGAGGGAAGTTGTGAAAAGTAACTGCAGGTTTGATTTCAGGAAAGATTTCCCAGCGATCAGAATCTTTCCAAATAGGATGGGCTGCCTTGGAAAGCAGTTATCTGCCATTGGAGGCTAGTGGACCATTTGGCAGGGACGGGATAGTGGTGCTTCCTTTCAGGTGAACTTGGACCACATGGCCTTTCTGACTCCCCAGTTCTGTGGATCGATCATTCCAAGAGGTTGGAACTTGCCCGTTGATCACAGAGCTATCACTTACCAGAGTCAGGACTTGAACCCAGACTTCTTGATTCCAAGGCTTTGGCTTTTTCCTTATACTACGATTATTTCTTTTTTTTTTTTTTATTTTTTTTTATTAAATTTATTTATTTAACTTTTAACATTCATTTTCACAAAATTTTGGGTTACAAATTTTCTCCCCTTTTATCCCCTCCCCCCCCAAACATCAAGCATTCTAATTGCCCCTATGACCAATCTGCTCTCTCTTCTATCATCCCTCTCTGCCCTTGTCTCCATCTTCTCTTTTGTCCTGTAGGGGCAGATAGCTTTCTATACCCCTTTACCTGTTTTTCTTATTTCCTAGTGGCAAGAACATTACTCGACAGTTGATCCTAACACTTTGAGTTCCAACTTCTCTTCCTCCCTCCCTCCCCACCCCTTCCCTTTGGAAGGCAAGCAATTCAATATAGGCCATATCTGTGTAGTTTTGCAAATGACTTCCATAATAGTTGTGTTGTATAGGACTAACTATATTTCCCTCCATCCTATCCTGTCCCCCATTACTTCTATTCTCTTTTGATCCTATCCCTCCCCATGAGTGTCGACCTCGAATTGCACTCTCCTCCTCATGCCCTCCTTTCTATCATCCCCCCCACCCTGCTTGTCCCCTTATCCCCCACTTTCCTGTATTGTGAGATAGGTTTTCCTACCAAAATGAGTGTGCACTTTATTCTTTTCTTTAGTGGAATGTGATGAGAGTAGACTTCATGTTTTTCTCTCACCTCCCCTCTTTATCCCTCCACTAATGAGTCTTTTGATTGCCTCTTTTATGAGAGATAATTTGCCCCATTCCATTTCTCCCTTTCTCTTCCCAATATATTTCTCTCTCACTGCTTGATTTCATTTTGTTTTAAAGATATGATCCCATCCTATTCAATTCACTCTGTGCACTCTGTCTCTATGTATGTGGGCGTGTGTGCATGTGTAATCCCACCCAGTACCCAGATACTGAAATGTTTCAAGAGTTACAAATATTGTCTTTCCATGTAGGAATGTAAACAGTTCAGCTTTAGTAAGTCCCTTATGACTTCACTTTGCTGTTCACCTTTTCATGGTTCTCTTCATTCTTGTGTTTGAAAGTCAAATTTTCTTTTCAGCTCTGGTCTTTTCATCAAGAAAACCTGAAAATCCTCTATTTCATTGAAAGACCATTTTTTCCCCTGAAGTATTATAGTCAGTTTTGCTGGGTAGGTGATTCTTGGTTTTAGTCCTAGTTCCTTTGACTTCTGGAATATACTGTTCCATGCCCTTCGATCCCTTAATGTAGAGGCTGCTAGATCTTGTGTTATCCTGATTGTATTTCCACAATACTTGAATTGTTTCTTTCTAGCTGCCTGCAGTATTTTCTCCTTGACCTGGGAACTCTGGATTTTGGCCACAATGTTCCTAGGAGTTTCTCTTTTTGGATCTCTTTCAGGCGGTGTTCTGTGGATTCCTTGAATATTTATTTTGCCCTCTGGTTCTAGAATCTCAGGGCAGTTTTCCTTGATAATTTCATGAAAGATGATGTCTAGGCTCTTCTTTTGATCATGGCTTTCAGGTAGTCCCATAATTTTTAAATTGTCTCTCCTGGATCTATTTTCCAGGTCTGTTGTTTTTCCAATGAGATATTTCACATTATCTTCCATTTTTCCATTCTTCTCTCTTTGTTCTGTGATTTCTTGGTTTTGCATAAAGTCATTAGCCTCCATCTGTGCCATTCTAATTTTGAAAGAACTATTTTCTTCAGTGAGCTTTTGAATCTCCTTTTCCATTTGGCTAATTCTGCTTTTGAAAGCATTCTTCTCCTCATTGGCTTTTTGAACCTCTTTTGCCAATTGAGTTAGGCTAGTTTTCAAGGTGTTAATTTCTTCAACATTTTTTTGGGTCTCCCTTAGCAGGGAGCTGATCTGCTGTTCATGCTTTGACTTCATGTCTCTCATTTCTCTTCCCAGCTTTTCCTCCACCTCTCTAACTTGATTTTCAAAATTCTTTTTGAGCTCTTCCATGGCCTGAGCCCATTGGGTGGGCTGGGACACAGAAGCCTTGATTTCTGTGTCTTTGCCTGATGGTAAGCATTGCTCTTCCTCATCAGAAAGGAAGGGAGGAAATGCCTGTTCGCCAAGAAAGTAACCTTCTATAGTCTTATTTCTTTTCCCTTTTCTGGGCATTTTCCCAGCCAGTGACTTGACCTCTGAATATTTTCCTCACACCCACCTCACCTCCTGATCCTCCCAGCCCGTGTTTGTGGTCTGAGATTCAAATGCTGCTTCCAGCCTCAGGGCTTTTGGCGGGGGCAGGGCTGCTATTCAGTATGAGATTATGTTCTGGTGCTGAGGTCGGGGCAGGGCCACCTCTCAGGCTCAGTTCCCTCAGGGGGTTTATGCGCAGACCTTCCGCAATGGATTCAGGCTCCCGCCCGCTTGGGGAGCCCCTGTCTGCAGCCACCTCTCAGCTTCTACCTCCCGGGGGGTGGGGGGGGCCTGAATTATGGGGGCACCCCACTCCCCTCTCAACCCGCCAAAGAGACTCTCTCACCCACCCCTGTCACCTGTGGGTGGAGGGACTTGTGCGGCCGCTGGAGATCCCATCCCTGAAGCCTGCTCGGATCTGTTTCTCTCGGTGCCACAGCCGTGGCCGCAGCAGGTCTGGGCTGGGCTTTGTGTCTGCAGCGCGACGGACCTTTTGCGAGAGGTTTGCAGATCCCTCTGTGGGTGGAGGGACCCGCGTGGCCGCTGGAGATCCTGTCTGTGAAGCCTGCTCGGATCTTTTCCTCTTGGTGCCGCGGCCGTGGCAGGGCTGCACGCAGCTCCCAGTCCCGGCGCCCAGTCCGCAGCGCGAAGGACCCCCCCGCGAGAGGTTTGCAGGTCTCTCTGGAACAGAAATCTCCCTCTCTCCAATGTTCCGTGGCCTCTGGGTGCGGAATTCGCTGTGAGTTACTTCCCTGTAGCCATTCTATGGGTTGTGGGTTCAGAGCTATGTGTATGTGCGTCTTTCTACTCCGCCATCTTGGCCATACTACGATTATTTCATTAAATCAGTAATAGCCCCTGATTTAAGAAGGCTTCATCCTGAAACCCTTCTAGCTCCTGAATTTCCCTCGCTTGGATTTGCAGATGCTTCCCAGGAGATCTGAAAATGAGATTAGAATCTGAATGAAAAATGGCCTTGGAAATACATCTCATACTTCCAAGGGAGCGTGTTTTAATGGAGAAGGAGGAGCCGGTAAAGAGAGGAGAAAAAATGGAGTAAATTATCTGGGGACTTACATAATCACATTCATGAGTGGCACCCAGGAATGTAAGGGTGCTGACAGTTAGCTTGTTTCATTTCTTTGTAGCTGAATTTCTTATTACTATTAACCAAGTAAGTGGCTTGTATATGACCCAGGAGAGGGCAGACCATAACACATTCCTTGGAGGAATCAAACACAGTCTGGGGTGATTTAAAGGTGATTTAAAGGCCAAAATGCTACATTGGGAAATTGCCTCATGATGTGGCACCCTGACATTTCAAAATTTTTATGAAAGGGAATGGCTACTTAATATACATACACACACACACACGTGTGTGTGTGTTCTGTGGGTTCCCGCCCCCACCTCATAGCTTCCATTTTTCACTGATATCTGAACACCTTGCTCAGAGACCCCAATCTAGGAATGAGCTTTTCTGAAATACCTTTGCTATAACCCTTTCTGGAGGATTATGAGCTTGCCAAAAGTTCCTGCTTCTCCACTTGGGTGGATGAAGCACTTTCCTTTTTAGTCTTTCTCTCTGGGTGTTTCTAGCCTGTTGTTTATACAGAAGAAGAAGAATGCAGTAATGTATCAGACTGTAACTTTTAAGTAGGTGAGAACAGCTAATGCCAAAATACTACTTTTGGAAGTAGAGAGAGGAGTGCTATAAAAATGTGGAGTCCATCCTTGGGGACTTTGGTGGATAGAGGAGCTCGACAATGATCGTTCAATCTCCCACAGATGGTAGACACAGATAGAATCTTGAGTCTTCCCTCTCACTCTTTCAGACACATTGGCTTTCTCCCATAAGTCCTGTACAAGGGGTTTCTCAAGATAATGGAGCCTTTTCCTGATCTCTTGTCATTGTGCAGATGACTTCAAAGGAGCACTGTCCACCTTTTGCTCTATGTTCCTCTTCTGGTTATACATCTTTGATAATATTCTTTATCCATCCAACAATCTTCATTTGATTCTGCCATCCCCTTATATTAGACTCCTTTATCTATCCTGTTCATAGCTAGATGATTTGGGGGAAAAATAGCTGTCTATACCCATGGCTTCTACTTTGTCACTTAGCATTCAGTTCTCAAACCCTCAAAATAGATGACATTCAGGTTTTTGATCCACCCTCTGGAATGGAACTGCTCTCTTCAAGGTGACCAGGTGGGTGTTCATTATAAATTCTTTTCTCAGCCTCATTCTTCTTGACCTATCTCATTTTCTCTCAACCCTACAACCACCTGTCCTTCTAATATTCTCTCCTTTCTGGGTTTCCATGACGTCCTCTTTTCCTGATTTTTCTATCTGACTGCTCCTCTGTTTTTGTTGCGTCATAAACAATGTCCTTACCTCCAACTATAGGTATTCTCCTGGGTCCTCTTCTCTTTCTCCCCCTTCTCTCTCAGCAACTTCTATGGATTAAGTTATTTTAGGGTGATCCCCAAATGTATATATCCAGTCCATATCTCCTCTGATTTCCAGTCATATCACCAACCATCTGCTAAACATTCCATTAACATCCCAAATTCACATATTTAAAACAATTTGGATCTCTTTGGACATTTACTAGCTGTGCAACCCTGGACAAAAGTTCTTAACCTCTGCTGCCTCAGTTTCCTCTTCTGTAAAATGTGGATAACAGCAACCCTAGAGTTGTTGTGAGAATGAAGTGAGGGAATGTGGAAGGTACTTTGTAAATCTTAAACTGCTATAAAATGCTGGCTATAATTATTAATAAACACCTTCCGAAATCTACCATCTCTATATTTGCTATTTTCCACCAAGGATACTACCATCCCTTGAGCCACTCAGGTATGTCACTGTGGGGTAATTCTTGCCCCTTCTTTCCTCTTCCTTATCCTACATTCCAATCAGTTGTCATGTCTTGTCAATTCTATCTTTACAACATGTTTCATATCTATCCCCTTCTCTCTCTATTAGTATGACCAGCACCCTAGATCAGGTCTTTATTGCAATCAATTCTTAATTAGTATCCCTGCTTCTTCTCCCCTCTCTCCATAACCTGTTCTCCACACAACAGCCAAGATCATCATTCTGAGACTTAGATCTGACCATGCATTCCGTTGCTAGAATATACAGTGACTTTTCCTCTGAGACAAAATGCAAATTTCTCCATTCGGCTTTTAAAGCCCTCTGGAAAATGAGACCATGTTGCTTTTTCAGAATTATTTTGTATCCCACCTCTGCACTGACTCTATATTCCGGCCAAAGTGACCTCCTCATCACTGCTGTGACTTGACATTGCCTTTCCCCCTTCTCTACCACAGGTTGGCTTCCCAGACTGGAATCTGCTGGCTCCTCCCTCACTTCAGTTTTCTTTAAAACTCAGCTAAGCTTCCAGCTCCAGTTGGAAGCCTTTTAGGTTCCTCTCATTAGTATGTGCTCTCTGCCTCCTCCAATTATTTCCTACTTACATCTCTGTTTACCAGCTATATTGCTTAGGGGAGTATAAGCTCTTTGGGGGCAGGAACATTTTTCACATTTGTCTTTATGGTCTCAAAACCCAGCAAAGTGTCTGGTACATCACAGGTACATAATGTGAGTTTTTCAATTCGTCAGTCAATAAACATTTATTAAGAGCCCACTATGTGCTAAGAACTGTACAATTGGATTTAATTCAATTTCAGTTGAATTGAATTAAATTTACACATCTTCTAGGCAACTTATCGTTGGTATTATATTGCAGCTTCCTTATGCTTTGGGACACCTTCACTAATGATTCTTCAGAGACGTTAGCATTCTATGACCTGCATCTATATAACTTCTCCAGAAGAATATTAATGTTAGAAAAGAAGGGCATTTGTATTAGAGAGAAGCTGGGGATTATTAAATTTTCCAAGGGCTATAAAACCTGCTCTCCTATTCAATTAGGTGCCCAGTAAATTCTCTATCCTCAGCATCTTTCTAAGTTATAGATATTAGTGAACCAGCTCTTTGGATTCTCTCTCCAGCCACGTGCCAGTGCCTGAACCAAAGGGACTCTTAACCCATTTGGCTTTTCATGCATAGTTAATTGAGCTGAATTCTATTGTGTGATTCTAGACTTCATATAGGAAGCACTGAAGTATCCAAAACTCAAAACAATCTGCTTGATGTCATCTGTCAACAGGAGCATGCAGGGGTCCTGTCATTTTATAGAGAATCCCTCTTCCTTTTAGTTTCTACACCAAACATCCTCTATGACAGTGGTGAGTCTATACCTCCCTGTTTTATTCATTACTTAGTATTAATCATCAGAAGGTCATAAAATAAAGTTATCTCTGTAGTTAAAACTTTGAAGGGATTTTATGTGATTTTGACATATATGAGAGATAGTTTGCGGGAAGAAAGACATTAAAACTCCATTTTGAGTGTTAAATGCTTTTTAAAATAGTCTATAATAAACAGCACACACAATAGAACTTTATATTCCGCAGTCTATTTGTAAAGATGCAGCCAATCACACAATCTCATTTCCAAATATCTCCCTCTTCTCTTCTCCTACCTTCATCACTAATACTCTCAATACATGTGTTGATCATTCTATTAAATATGTAGTCTTAATAAACTAAGCTTGCGGGTCAGTAGTTACTGATTTTTTCTTTGCTAACTTAATTTTTTCCTGGAAGTAATAAAATTTGGATTCCCTCCCCCTCACCTCCCACCAAGTTTTTGATATCTTCTCCTTCCTCTATGTATCCTTTGTTTGAACCTACTGCTCCTTACACCTTTCTTTTCTTTAATGTAATTTCTGTTTTTTCACGTAGAACATCAGGAACATCAGGGCAGTTTCACTATCACTGATGGAGATCAGAGTTTCTCACATCATTTTTTACAGATCTTTTCTATTTTTCTTCCATTTGATTTCCTCTTGTCAGCTTCATCCTTATATTTCTTCTGGATGATCTGTATTGTTTGGGCCTATGACCAAGATTTCTCTAAATCTCTCCTCCCCCTACTTCTTCTTGCTTAGTTAGGTGACACTTCTCAGAATATTCGTCCATTTTCAACAAGATTTTAGAAATGAGTTCAGTGTATTTGAAGCTTGGCCACCATGTTTCCCCATCGGACAAGGAAGTTCCCACTGGGCTAGCTGAATTGACTTCAAAGATCTTTTGGTCTCTTACACTAGCTAAACTTTATATTAGTTAAACTTTCTTAGGAAGGAGCCCATGTTTTTGACTTTTTTTATTCTGTTTATTTATTTTATTCTATTTTGGTATTGACAGCTTGTTTAAAGAGAATTTGTTTAATTTTTTCAGTTGAGCATCATATCATCTTATTATTATTCTAATTTGGTATTTGTTTTCATCTTTTCTCTAACAAGTCTATTGATTAGACACAATAAACAAACATATAGGTGATTTATTAATCAATAACTATTGATTTCCAATCTGCTAAGATATAATAATCTCAAGGAAGTGATGAAAAAAGTGGAAAAGCAAGGGAGCCTATTGGTATCTCAAACTATACCACAAAGTTGTAGTGATTAAAATTATTTTGTATTGGCTAAAAAAAATAGAAAGGTTGATCTGTGTAACAGATTAGGTATACAGCATTCAGAAACAGGTGATCATAGAAATATAATGTTTAATAAACTCAAAGACTCTAGTTACTAGGGTAAGGATTCACTATTTGATTAAAAACTGCTAGAAGTCTGGAAAAAGTTAGGTTCAAAGTAAAAGCTCCCACTGTATGCCAAGGTAAACCCCCAATACATACATGACTTCAGCATAAAAGATGACATTGTGAAAAAACTAAAGAATCATGGAAGAGACTCTCTTTCAAATCTATGGCTAGAGGAAGAGTCTATGAATAAACAATTGATAGGGCCACAAAAAATAAAATGGGTACTTTTGATTACACTTTTTCTAAGTTTTGCACCAACAAAACCAATGTAGTAGAAATTAAAAGGTAAATAAGTAGGTGGGAAAGAAATCTTTGCAGCAAGTTTTTCTGATAAAGGTCAGATATCCAAAATATATAAGTGATCCACTCAAATTATAAGAGCCATTCCCTTAATTTATCAGTGCTCAAAGGATATGAACAGGAAGTTTTCAAAGGAAGAAATCCAGGCTCTCAGCAACATACAAATAATTCACTACTAATAAGAAAAATTTAAATTGGAGAAATTTTATATAGAGAAAGAGAAAGTTCTATCTTATAAACATCAGATTCACAAAGATGACACGGGAGGAAAATTATAAATGCTGGAAGGTTTATAGGAAAACAAGTACTGTTGGTGGAATGTCTGATTTGGTTCAGACATTCTGGAAAGCAATTTGGAATTATGCCCCAAAGTCACTAACCCAATGATACCTCTACTGGGCCTATACTCCCAATGAGATCACTGTAAGAAGAAAAGGAATCACACTTACAAAAATTTATAGCAACTCTTTTGATGGTAGCAAAACACTGGAAACAAAAGGGGATTCTACCTATATGTGAATGGCTAAAAAAGTATGACGTATAATGGAATATTACAGCACCATGAAAATGACAAAAATGAAGTTTCAGAGGAATTTCAAAAAAAATAAAATAAAATAGAACAAAACCCCCCAAAACAAGCAAAAAAACCAAGTATATGACCTGATGCTATATGAAGTGGGCAGGAATAGGAAAACATTTTATATAATAATAACAGCAACATTGTCATAAGGAAAACCAAATTTGAACTCTAACTTCTTTAGAACTCTGATCAATACAATAATAAACCACCATTCCAGAGGACCAAAGATGAAGAAAACTGCCCATCTTCTGCCAGAGAGGAGACAGACTCAAAATGGAGAATTAGACATATGTTTTTGGACATAGCCATGGTAGAAATTTGTTTTGCTTAACTATTCACACTTCTTATTTTCTTTTATTGTCCAATTTTGAAAAGAGAGAGACATGAGATCTTGTTGATCGATAAAAAAATTTAATTTAAACTTTTCACATTTTCTGATGAATTGTGGTATCTACTTTGCCTAGTGCTTCCTAACTTAATTTTATCACCATAATATATGATATAAGGATTCTATTTGGTGTAAAAAAATTGATCTTATTTTTTTCTTTAGCTATATTTTACAGAATGATATTTTCTGAATTCCCCTTCATGCCCATTTACCCCTCAGAGTCACTGAATGTTAAAGTATATGTTGATTTAATTGTCATCTTATTGAGTTCTTGAAGCATTTCTTTTGTCTCTTCATTCTTTGTAACTGACGTTAACACATAAGCTGTGATTATACTATTGGTGATCCTTTTTTCCCCTCTTTCAAATGTTCATCATTTTCCCTCTAGTATAAGGTGACCAAATTTCTCATAAAATTATGTTTCTTACTAACTTTGGATTCGCCAACAAAGCCACTCTGCCAACTGCTCTATTTGTGTCTCCCAGGACAACCTGCATTCTTCTCCTCATTTAATTGCAAATTCTTTTTATCCTCTGGTTTACAGTGAGAAAGTCAAGATCAATCTGTTTCATCTCAATAGTATGCAGACTCAGTCACCGGGCAAGGATCTTTTTAGAATACCAACAGTTGTGTTAATGCTTATAGATTAAAATTAAATATTGTGGGATTTTTAGATCTTGCAGAATTGAAGCAGACTTCACATGATTGAAGACCATCTTGCATTTTTCCATTGCTTCCTGGTTTGCTGTAACCAAAGTATTCAGTAACAAAAGCTTGACCTTCAGAAAGAACACATAATCTTTTACCAATACTTAAAGCCTCATCAACGTGGCAGGACCTGTCAGATCTTACAGTCCACTGGCAGAGCCTTCAAGGACCGAGGATCACCCCTGGGCTGCAACGAGGCATTAGAAAAAGGCTTTGGATAGACCAATGGACTTGGAAGATTTGAGTGTGAATCCTGCTTCAGACATTTGTTACCTAAGTGGAAAAGTTGTTTACTTTCTCTGTGCCTCAGTTTCCTCATCTGTTAAATGAGGGGATTGGGCTCCTTGGTCTTAAGAATTCTTCCAATTCTAAATCTCTGATCCTGTGAGTTGTTGAAATTAAGTTATTTGTAGTAAAATGTAAGTTTGTCTCAAAAGCTATGCACTCTGTACTTGCCAGGTTTATCACAACATAGAAGAGACCCATTTTCCCAAGTGTTATTTACCTGCCTGGCATGCAGGAATGGGCACCTCAGTAGGTTCTATACATGGCACTAAGTCCATCCCCAAATACTAGACCCTTCTATGATCTGTTTAAAAAATAGCTTGGAGCCAAATCCTAGACAACAGGTCGGGTTGATGTTTAAAATTAGCTCAGGCTCTTTAAAAGGTAATGAATATCAACCACAGATGCCACTGCTTTTCTTTCTCTTACCCAATTAAGGATTGGATGTGACCAAAATCCCCATATGTATCTGGGAAAAAGTTGAGAAATGAAAAAGAAGATTACAAATTAATACAGGACACTAGTTTGAAATAAATCAGGATCTTTAAGAAGTTGGCTGCCAACAAATGCATTTTTCTGGAGTGTTTATGACCTAAACTTCTGCTACAATACAATTATTTATGATCCAACAAAGGACTTTGAGGGTTTGAGGTGCTGGATTACCTTTTCTGAAAGGAATCAAGAAGTGAATGCTGGGTCCTTGGCTCTGTAATCAGAGGACTGGGTTCAAATCTCCTTCTGAGTCCATAAGTAAGCAAGTCCCTGGACATCTCTGAGCCTCAATTGCCTTATCTGTAAAGTGAGGGCATTACTCTAGATAACTTGGGAGGTCCTTTCTAGCTTTGAACCTTTAATCCTACGAGCTTACTTCATAGACATAGAAAATTCTCCCAAACAGCAAGAGGATTAAAAATAAAGGAACCCACATTCCATGATGTCACTGTGACATGAAGGTTGAAACAGGAGGCTTGCCAAAGCCCCCAGAGTGGAGAGATGGCAGAGTAATCTAGTCCCCTCTCTGTCACTGAGATCCATTATTCCTGGCACTAAAAGCAGTAGATTCCCAACCGAAGCCACTCTTGTGTGTCTGCTGTCACTCTTGAAAAGCCCAAAGACTCTGTTTCCCTCACTGGGGTTGAGAAGAAAACACTTTCTCCTCAGACTTAAACACAGTCCTTATTTTTAAACAAACTAGATTCATTTTGAAGCCTCCCACGTGAAAACTGTGTCTCTGGGGCAGCAGCCGGCACCTTTGGGTGTGGTTCCGAGGCAGTGGGGAAAGTGCAGACTAGTGGGTCAAAATCTTCTTGTGTGTTTGTGTGTGTGTGGAGGCACACAAGGAAATTCTTTCACATCTTCTTTTGGTGTCTGTTGCGCGATAATTTGCAGCAATAAAAATGGGGGACACAGTGTGCTCCTGGAACTCTGAAAATGTTCCTTGTGGTGAAAGACAAAGTGTTCAGCTGACGTCTAGCAAAGCCAAACGCTCATAAAATTGGTTGGGCAGAAAGCCTTTTGCCTTCTCAGACTATGTATGTTTTTAGGGCTAAACAGGAGCCTGGTTTTCTTCCTTACTTTAAAACACAGGTAGCAACAGCACCTGCACCAACCATTTCCTTAAGATTGAGGACATAGTACAGAACAGAAAGGGCCCCAAAATGGGATTCAGAGGGTTTGGGTTTGAATCCTAGCATAGCTATTTATTAATTCCATGATATTGGGCAAGTCTGGGCCATAGCATCTTCACCAGGAAAACAAGTTCATTGAAGCTGATGATCTCCAAAGTGTCATCCAGCTCTGAATACTAGAATTCTAGGATATATTTGTCAGGTGCTGTCATACTAATAGCTGCCATTTTTATAGTGTTCCGAAGGCTTCCCATAGAACTACCCTCTACAACCCTGTCAAGTAGATACCAAAGGTGGCATTTCTCTTATTTGACAGGCGAACACACTGAGACACAGAGAGGTGACTTGCCCTGGCTCACACCATCAGTAAGTATCAGGTATATTGGACTCTCTTCTGACTCTACCCCCCAGCTTTATTCCTACTATAAACCAGAGACTTTTGGAATAGAACCATAGGGTTTGTAACTGAAAGGGTCCTTAGAGACCATCTAATATAAGAAACTGAGGCCCAGAATTGACTGACAAAATTCACACAGGGTGAGGTTTCCTAGTGGGTCCCCTGGTTTTAAGGGTCTTTCCACTCTACTCTGCTAAAGCCAAGAGAGAACTTAGCAGTCAGCTAGTCCCGCCACTTCATTTTACGGATGAGGATGCTGAAACCTGCTCACCCATCATTCAGTTCTTGGCCTCAACCAAGGATGTTTTGCATGGAAGTCAGACATGCTGATTCAGAAGGATGGGGCCAGTGGTCATGGACTTAAGAAAATACCTGGTGAGGAATGCTATGGGGCTGACTAGCTCCTGGCATGCTGGTTCTGAGGGTAGACATGTTTGGCCGGTCTCTTGGTTACCCACAGAACCCCACCCTCAGCCAACCACAGGGGTAGAGGTCCTAACAAGGACACTCCTCAGGCAGGCAAGGGCTGCGAGACTTTCTCAAACAGAGCTAGCTGGGTCAGTCCCTATGAGCCATTTAAAGTTGCCTGAAGACACTACTCTGAGGTGGTTTTAAAAATCTTTAATAAATCTCGCATCAGAAAGAGCTAAGAATCCATAAAGGCTGAGTTTATTATAAATTTTAAGGGACAGATTGATTGTAGACTGATTTTCACAAAGGGAAGCAGATGGCCTAGAGTCAAAAACACTGAACTTGGAGATAGAAGTGCCCTAGGTACTTACTACTTACATGAATGTGTCTAGGAGACAGCTAGGTGGCTCAGTGGATAGAACTCTGGGCCTGGAGTCAGGAAGACCTGAGTTCCAATCTAGCCTCAGACACTAGCTGTGTGACCCTGGGCAAGTCTCGTACCCCTGTTTGCCTCAGTTTCCTCATCTATAAAATGAACTGGAGGAGAAAATGCAAACTACTCTTCTATCTTTGTCAAGAATACCCTCCAGTGGGGTCACAAAGAGTTGGACACAACTGAAAAATGATTGAACAACAACGAAGAGTCCCCCATAGGGGTGAATTAGCCCCAATATGTCACAAAGGAAGACTTGCCCTGAAATGCCAAGTAGGGCTTAGAGGTCTATGCTGCTGTATGATTTATCATCATTATTGTCATTGCCAAGAGCAGCCAGGCAATAGACATTGACCGTGCCAGTTGTTGCTCTTTGACTGCTTTTATTTTATCAAAGGCCAGGAGCGAGAATGTAAAATAGAGATAAGAGAATATGTGACTATTTTGATTCTTGTTTTATGGCAGTGATGATGGTTTATGGTCAAGAAATGATGTCTGAAAATACCTTTTAAATGTCTAAGACAGAACAGGAAGGAAAGGGATAGGGAAATGGAAGAAAACCACTCAAGTCCAACCATGCATTTTCAACTCTAGCAAAACTCAATTGAGTATAAAAGAAGGGATATGAGGGAACAAAATCAGAAACCCTGATGAAGCTGACCTAGGCAAGGCTTCATGAGGCAGCCTCTGGTACAGTGGATTGAGTGCTAGACCTGGAGTCAAGAAAACCTGAGTTCAAATCCAGCCTCAGACACTAGCTGGGTAAATGTTGACAAATCATGTAACTCTTGTTGGCCTCAGTTCCTCAGCTCAGGGTTGTTGAAAAGATCAAATGGGATAATAGCTTTAAAAATATATACTTAGTACAGTCCCTTGTCCATAGTGAATGCTAAAAATATAGCAGCTATTACATAGATATCAGATAATTTTATATGTCTATTTCCAACCCCTTCTTATCTCTTCTTTGATCCAATCCAGGAATTCAAAAGGGACAAGAGGTCATCTAATCCAAACCATGCCTGGATAGGACATCTGTCTGCAATAACCCCAGTCAGTTATCCTCTAGCTTTTGGGAAAGGCTTGTCATGAGAAGAACCTCCTGCCTCCCAAACAACCCTTTCACCTTTGGGATGGTTCTTCCTGTTACATGGTGTCAACATCTCCCTCCATGATTTGCATCCATTGCTCTTAGTTCTAACCTCCTAAGGGCTAACAGAACAAGTCTTTTCTCTTTCCACCAGAAAGATATTTAAATTTTTGAAGACAAATATGGTGTTGCTTTTCAGACTTTTCCTCTTCAAGCTAAATATCCCCAGCTGCTTTAACCAATGTTTGGAAGCATGTTTTCCTGTCCTCAATTCTTGGTTGTCACTTTCCTCATGGATCAGTTTATCGATATTCTTCATAAAAGGTAGTACCTGGAACTGACCATTTAATTCTAGTTCAGAGGTCTGTGATTTTTTGATTTCTAACATTTTGATAACTCTATTTCAGTATAATTGTTTGTACTCCTGTGAATTTTATTTTCTTCATTTAGAAACTTTTTTTTTCTGAGAAGAGATCCACGATACAAAAATGGTCCATCTAGACGTGTTTTCCTTTGGGCAGAGAATAGTGTGTCTCATACTTCCCTTAGGGCTTTAGCTAAAGACTGATTATGATAAGGGCATAGAGGAGCCTTGGTTAATATGCATAATCACCAATGGAAGAAAGGCATTTGGCATATTCTGCAACTGGACATCTGAAGTGATGAGACAGTTCCATGGTTTCTTGGATTCAGAGCCTCTCCACACAGCCTATGTTTTGATTAGTTAAGTTTTGTTTTGGGGTTTTGGGATGATGATCTCATACTCTTGACTCATACTGAGTTTGTGATTCGCTAAAATCCCTAGACCTTTTTCAAGCAAACAGTTATCTAGCTACTGTTACACTATCCTGATATGTGAAGATGGTGGTTAGACTCTATAGCACCCTATAATAAGACCATTAATCTTCCTCTTCTTAGCATTGTCCTGGGATTCTGGTCCACCCGTCCATTTTCGCATCCCAGTTCTGTTGTCCACTGAGCTAGTTATCTCTCCCAGCTTCCAGCCATTTTGAGATTGAATAGCATACCTTCATTCACATCACTGATAAAACAATCACCATTTCTAATCCACAGGTTTAGTCACATGGTGGAGCCTGAGAATTGGCTGTATTAACTGAGTGCACTTTGTACCTGGGTCCCCCAAGCATGCCCAGAGGAGCAGGGTCATGGTCCCCCAGACTCCCTATCCACCTGCCATTGATTCTTTACTATGTTAAGGACATCAAGTGCAAGGTGTGAGATGATGGAAGGAATATGCCATGTTTGATTCACATCTCTTGCTACCAAAGTCTGACCACCCAATGAAAATTGCTAGGACTCCTTTCGATATTACGAGTAAAGAGTCTAGCCAGGTTTCCTTATCTATGAAGAAAGCTCTATATGTATGCCAGAAATTACTGGTGTCCTTCCCTTTTCAAGAATCCATTCTTCCTAGGTTGGGATATCAGATTTGAAGTCAACAAGACCCGGGTTCCAGTCCATACCTAGTTGCATGGCTCTGGACAAATATTTAACTTCTCTGGGCCTCAGTTGTCTCCTCTGGAAAATGGGGATGATAATACAACTTCTTCTGAGAGATAAATGCAGTGTTATATGTAAAGCACTTGCAGACTTTAAAGTATATTTTACTTATTGTGGTATTGAAGTCATACTTGAACTCAGGTCTCCCTGACTCCAGGATCTATTCTCTATCTACTGTGCACCTAACTGCCCATTATCATTATTATAACAAAACTATAATATTACACCAAGCTATAATATATATAATATAATATTATAATAAATCTGTGATGCAACAACATAATATTTCTTTAAAGGGGGAACTGCCAGAGTACACTTGCACTGAGATCTGAGTTACAAAAATTCATCTTGTATGTGGCTTTACAGCAATAAACCCATTATGTGACATGAATCAACATTGTTCTCATGTCAATAAACCTAACTTAGGGATCTGTGACTTCCTCTGTGCCAATCAAGCACTGATCAATTAATGAACAAGACCTGTAGGGGCTTCTATGTTGGATCAAGCCCTGAGCATCCCTCTCCCACTGCTATATATCTCTTCTCATGTTGTTCTTGCAGGGTGGAGCCTTCAGGAGAGTCTATGACCAAAATACTTCATCCCAAGGTACATTTTTGTGCAAGAAGCCTCGTCAGACTCAGCTGGGTTGATCACCAGACATCAGACACACAGTCCATCACCAGGTCTTTGCCTGAAACCTTTCAAGCTTGGTAGGACCTGTGGTAATGGGTACTCTTTGTGTATAGCATTCAAGGGATGCAGTCACTCCCACACCACACTCAGGCCAGAGAGCAGGACTTTTTCTGGGGAAATAGATATATGGGCAAAAATGACACAAAGATGTTGGCTCTTGTTTAGCAAGGCTATTTGAGGCCATTGTTGAACTAAGAGTGACAAATATTGGGACAAATTGCTGGGAATGAGGTTTACTATTTACTATTTTTGCTCCTGCTGGTTTTACTAGGTACTGACATTCGGAGAGAGATCAGTGATTTTATCTAATATCCAGTGGCTTCTTCTAGTCCATGGAACCTGTCATAACTAGACATTGTTTTACCTGAGGTTAAACTAGGGGGAAGGGGAGTGTAAATATGGCAGGGAGGGGTGACACTGGTGCATAGAACAGTCTGGTTATGGAACCGGTCATGCTGGGAGAGGGGGCAGCCACTTCTCCCACAACCCCCTCTCAGCTTCCACTGCAGTAGGACTTGAGTTGGCTTAACTGGGTGGAAGGGGTGGGGTCGTCAAGAAAGGAGAAAATGAAGGCCACATCCCTCATGTTGACACTCTGGGACAGTACTACAATTGCGCCATCCTAGTTAGAGATTAGACATTTTGAAGATTTCCGAAGAGGAAAATAAAGGATTTACCATATTACTTGTTATTGGTTATCTCTATTATAACATGACTCCAGCATCATGAAGCTGGTAGACTCAAAGATCAAAATCGTGATTGAACAAATGTACCTTAAGCTTATATCTCCCAAACATGCAGACATGGACATGGCCAGTCTTCATGGGAGTGACCACTTGATGTTGTTTGTGTTTGAAGTAATTATATTTTCTAGTAGTTCATATTTTGTCTGGTCTCTCCCACTGCCAAAGAAGTCTGGTTCCCAATAAAACTGGCAGGAGCCATTTTGGATAATATTCCCCACATAGGTCAGTCAGATTCTCAAGGTTCCAGGCCAACTGGCTAAGTTCTTCAGACAAATGTCCTTCTGTCTCACTTCCTCTGTTCCCCACCCAGCTCTGTATTCCTGTATTCCCAGACCACTTGAAAAATGCAAAATCAGGCTGCTTTACCAACAAACTTTGAAGCAAATGTTTGATGATCCTCTAGAGTGAAATGAATTGGGAAAAAAAATTACACATGCCAAGCAAATCACTTGGCCACCATGGTAAAAGTTAAGAAGATAATTCATGTGCTTTATGTTACTTTAATTCAAATCTTTCTTCCCCCAAAATATCAAAATTTACATTTTGAAGAAGTGGTATCTGCCATTACTTTGGGCTGAAAAGATGTCAAGCTAAATTTTAAACCAAGTTTTATGAGAAAAGCACTAAAGGGAAAGTAGAGACTTAGGTAGGAGGAAGGGCTCCAGTAGCCTTACAGGGATAGAGCAGAAACATATGGAGGAAAATGTGGGCTAAAAGATTTATGTATAAATATGCTAAGAGGGAGCATTAGCCTTCTTAGAACATCCACAATGCAAAACAGGAATAGCTTTTGAACTACAAACTTAATATTACCATTATGAGTTATCTCTACTACTAAGAGACACTTCAGCTACGTCTCGTGGAACTTCATTTGTCAAAGATATCGAATGTAACAGAGTAAGAAGTGATGGCAGAAAGTGTTTCATCCTACATGTGCATGAGTAAGGATTGGTTTAATCACTGAAATTATAAAACTACTCAAAGCAAGTGATTTTTTAAAATGTCATTAGTAGAGAGTTTGGTGTCCTCATGCGGAATTCTTGCTAATAGTTGGAGCTGTCCAACTTCTCACAGGGCTTCTCACAGAGTCTGGATATTTATTTGGGCTGCTGCTGAAGGGATTCCTTCTGATTGGTATTGGTTGAATGAAGTAACCTCGGAGAGCCTTCCAACACTGGTGTTCTCTGGTTCTGTGATAGAGTGTTAAATGATGTCCTACAGAAACAAACAAAAACCCAGGGGCAAACACAGAGGGAGTAGAGATCTCAGGAAGAAGCAAAATGATGCACGAATAGATGTGTTGTCCCCTTGATTAAGCCTTTCACACCAGGGCATTGTTCTGTTACTCCTAACTCTTTGCCATAACTAATTCATCCATAGACAGATATTAAACTCCTGCTTTGTGCCAGATGATGGGATTACGAACACAAAGAAACGATCACCACTTTCAAGGAGTTACCCTGCAGTCGGGGCAGACAAGTGTTCACATATACGTACGCAGAAGGTCACACACATATGTTTTGAATAACTGGTCAGCCTTATGACTTTAGGCCAACTCTTTAACCTCTGTAGGCTTCAGTTTTCTCATCCACAAAATGAAAGCATTTGGTCAGAAGTTATCAGAGGTTCATGAGTTCTAACATGCTATGATCATTTCTCCCAGCAAGCTTTCATCATGCAAACGACATTCAAGCATTCAGTTTTCCTTCTCTCTGAGCATGTTTCTGTATGTATAGTACCCATGATGGCAAGGTCCCATGACTCCTAATTGAAAGAGGCTAGTTAACCCTGCCGCTGAGATGCTTCAGAGAACAGGCAAAGATGTCAGAATAGGGTGTCCATCAGGCATCTGTCTCTGGCTTTGCTGAAGTCATCATCGGTCAGTTTTCTCTGTGCCTGAAACCTGAACACCTAAGGATGATAGAATGATGGTTATCACCGATGTTAGGGAAATCAGATGCTCCCTCATTGTTAAATCAAGAACGCTGAATCCCCTTTGCTGTAAGCCATCTCTACACAATGCTCACGTACAGATACAAGACATTTGTGTGGCGTTTCCCTTTGTGCAAACAAAACATCTGGTTTGATAACTGGACTATGTCCAAATATGGAGGACAGAAAAAGCCTCTTTGTAATACCAGCCCCAGGTTGGGCCGTAACGAGGTCTCATTGGAGTCCCTGCTCTGCTTAGTTTCAAGACAATCATCTCTGCAAAGGCAATATAACAGATTAGCCTGTAAAAGCAGCGGTCCAAAGATTATGCCTTTTTTCTCCATTGTATACAGGCAGTTTCCGTGTGGGAAAGAATTTGGTACAGGGATGAGGGTTCTGGGCAAGAGTTACTGCCTTCCTTCCCCCAGAGCCTAGCTTCCTCACTTCCCCTACTGAAGTTATGAATAGCTAACAATCAACTTTATTCCATAAATGTAATCAAGTCTATATTAAAGGAAGCACACATTGACCACCTTGCCTGCTTGCTTGGCCCCAAATCCAGAGAAAATGGGGACAAGTGTCTTGCATACGTTTCTCACAAGAAATTGCAGAAAGATGCTTACAACTCAGATGTGCAATCATAAAATGCACAACATGTTTTTCCTCAGCTGGTTATGATCCACACTAACCAAGCATCACATAGACCTTATTACAACCCATAGCTTATTCCGTTCTATCAGACTTAAAGCTGAAGGGGACGACCTCCAGGCTAAGCCCCTTGAACTGTAGCCTGCAAAGTGCCAGCATTCAGCTGTGTCTTCTTTCTGTGGGTTTTATGTTGTGGGGAAACTTTACCACGTACACTATACGTGCCCAAATAAATCCATCAAGGCCAGTGATTGTGTTCTTCTGGCAAATGTACCAGAGGAAATCCGACATCTATTGAGCACAATTGCTTCTGATTCTCCAGGGTGTGAAACCAGAAAAAAAACAAGCATTATCCTGTTAGAACATTTTAACAGGAACATGAACAAAATCACTTCTCCATGTGTAGTTGTGGGAAATATGAAAAGGGCAGAAGTCAGAGAATTTTTTTTCCTTTTTCTGTTCTTTCTCTTTCTCCATTTTCTCTTGTCCATTTTTTCCTTCTCTTTCCCCTTTCATTATTTTTTCTTTCCTTCACATTGTTTTTCCATATTCCCTGGCCTAACAGTAGGAAATAATGCTTCTATCAAAATGTTGATTTAAGGCTGTTCTTCTTCCCTGTAGTTTTCAGTTTGCCTTCAGTGAGATGACCCTTTGTTCACGTGAAAGTTCGATTTATACTTTTGGATTTCAGGCTGCCTCTGTTCCTCCCTCTAATTATCTTGTGTTTTCATGACTCAGAGGCTCATTACTAGATCCATGATGAGCACAGTCAAGGCCATGAAACTATATATAAAGTTGTGTAATGTCATTAGTCGTCTTACAGTTGGAAGAGCCCTTAGTTATCAGGGTGTCCCATTTCCTCAGTTTGGAGATGAGGAAATTGAGTTACAGGGAGAGAAAGAGACTTGCCCATGGGTCATAGGTGACAAAGTCAGGATTTGAACCCAAGTCACTTAGTTGGCTAGGTGGCACAGTGGATAGAGCAGTGTGCCTAGAGTCAAGAAGTTGTTGTTCCTGTCTGACTCTCCATGATCCCATTTGGGGTTTTCTTGGCAAAGATACTGGAGTGGTTTGCTATTTCCTTCTCTAGCTCATTTTACAGTTGAGGAAACTGTGGCAAACAAGGTTAAGTGACTTGCCCAGGGTCACACAACTACTAAGTATCTGATCAGATCTGAACTCAGGTCTTACTGACTACAGGCCCAACACTCTATGCCCTGTACCACTCAACTGTGCTGGAGCCAAGAAGACCTGAGTTCAAATCTGGACTTAGACGTTTACTAGTTGTGTGACAAGTCATTTAACCTCTGTTTGCCTCAGTTTCCTCATCTATAAATGCAGATAATGATAACACCTAATGAAGTAATGCACATACTAGGTGCAAGATATGTACATATATATGTATGTATATTAGCAACTCTATTATTATCAAGTAGTGGAGCCAGGGTTTGGAACCAATGTCATCTGATTCTAAATCCATACACTCTTTCCATTAAAAGAGTAATGAATATTTTTTAAAAACTAATTAGTATTAATCTTTCAAAAAATAAAATACAACATACTCCTCCTTGCCCTACTATTTTTTTCTTCCATATGGCTTACAGGTCCAATAAGAGTTTCAAAAGGGATAAGAATTCAGAGGGATTCCTATAGAGCTGTCCTTTGTGATCTATAGCCTCTGAGGTCCTTCACCGCTCAGAAATTCTATGTTATTAAAGATTTCTATGATTTTTTAATAGTTAAGCCAGCCTCTTTTTCCCTTCTTCAGAAGCATCATTGTCTGCACTACCAAGGAGAGGAATCATTTCTTTCTATGTACGAGCATAACTGGGGGGTTGAGCCTGGCATCATAGAATGCTCTTCTCACTGCTGGAAGGAGTCATGACTTGGCTGTATTTGTGTTGTATGATTATTCTTTAACACTGACTGGTAATTTCTTCTTGCCCTTACCCTACACCTCTTTAAGCTAGGAGCAGTTACCAAAGGTTTACAGTGCTACTCTCTAAATTATTTCCCAATTTTAAAACTTTATAATGTCTATATTTTGAATTTCTATTTTTTTCTATCCAGAAAGAAGAGGAAGGGGCAGGATGGGAGGCATTATTCCTGTTTTAGTAAAAGAGCAACGGGCAAGTTCAAATGATGACTCCTCTAAGTAGAAAATACAGTGAGTTATCAGAGAGGAACTTCCAATATCCATCCCAATATTTTTCCTCATTCAATGAAATATCACAGCCCCACCCAAGAGCAATGTGGGTTGCTCCTCCTTAGGAAATGGTTCTGGCAATGAATTTCCTCCCACTGTTCTCAGGATTATTAGCTGTTAACATTCTACATGGTTTTCCAAGCAAATATGATGGCTTGTACCAGGGTTGCTTTCGTGGGTCTCTTTCATTAAGTGCTACAGAGGGATGGGAGATTTCTTGTCCTCCACAGCTTGGGACAATGGGTGTGAAATGACACATTAATCATTGTAAATCCCAGGGGAAGTTGTTTTTGTTGTATCTCTGCTAAAAGGGTATATTTTGCTTTGTTTTAAAGCCCAAGCACAAAGTAATGACAGCCAGTTTCCTCTTCATCACTGCTGACTAATTGTTTGGGGCCACGTCACCACTTTAAACCCCCTAAAACTTGAAGCAAGGCAAGTTTAGAAGAAACATACGGTAATGGCTAAAAGTCTGCCGACTATTTGATGAATAATTACGGAGTTACTTACCAGATCATAGGATGGGAAGGACCTTTGAGGGCTGCTAGTCTCACCCTCTCCTATTATAGGGGAAGGACATAGGGCACAGTGGTTAACTGATTTGCCTGAAGTCACACAGGTAGTAAGTGGCAGAGCCAGGATTTGAACCTAGGGCCTCTTTCCACTGCATCTTCCTGCCTTCCAATGGCATTGGAAAAGAGGCAGCACAGAATAGTTAATCACGATACTTTGAGTCTGGAAACCTGGTTATAAATCCCAGGTCTGTCTGGGTGATGACCATCCTCTCATCTGTAAAATGAAGGAGTTGATGGTACAGGTGATAACACAATGGATAAGGAGGTGGGGGGAGGGCTAGATTTGGAGTCAGGATCTTCTTTTGAGAAATTTGAGGTGGAAGTCTTCTTCTCCATGAGGAGAGCCAAAGTTTCAAGATGAAAATGAGTTTCTATGGGAATTTTCTTAACCAGTTCAATAAACATTTATTGAAAGTGTGTTTCTTCAAGGTTGACTGGAATTTAATGGAGGGTGGGAGATTCAAAAGTGAACAAGACACAGTCAAATCAAAGGGAGGTGGATGAGGATAAGACAAGCACACAAATCAACACAAAACAAGGGAGCCTGGGGAGCACCTGGAGAGGAGGAGGAAGTGCAGGAGGGAGAAGGAGAGGAGCCTTGACTCATGAGCTAAACTCCACCAGGTGGAGATGATGGGGGAGGACTGAGCACTGGCCATCTCAAATCCTGCTTTCTCTAGCCACTTAACCTGTCTGAGCCTCAGTTTCTTTACTTGAACATTGGGCTTAGCAATATCCTCAGTTCCAGCTTTTCAGGGTTGTGGTGAGGAGCTAACAACATGCTGTGTGTGTGTGCATGTATGCATAGACAGGTCTTTGCTGTTAGTGTTATCGTTAGTGGTGTCAAGACAGAGGGCTAGTCTTAAAACCAGAAAGACCTGGGTTCAAGTCCTTCCGCTGACACACCGGCTTTGTGGCCATGGGCAGATCACTGGCTCTAAGTCTAAGATCCAAGTCTTAGAGAAGCGCCCACCTCCCATGGTGGAGGGTGTTCCTCTCTGGAATCTCTGTATCAGGGAAATCACTCACCTATGAAGGGGTTATATTGTTCAAGCCAGGAATGCAAAAGAGATCACCAAGGAAGATGTTAATGGGAAAGAAGAGGGGAGAATGGTTAAGGACAGAGATTTGGAAAATGCCTCCATTTAGATCATAGGGAAAAATACAATCCAACAAAAAGAGAAGGAGAGAAAGTGGTTATAGGGTAGAAGGAGAAGTAGTATATTGTAGTACTAGGAAAGACAGGGGAGAATGGAATTCCCCAAAGGAAAAACCGGTTAGTAATGTCCAGTGTATAGAAATTCAGAGACAATGAAGATGGAGTTGAAAGTCATTGAATTTGGTAATTAGAAGGTCCATGAAAAATGACCATAGAAAATGGTCTCAACAAAATGGTAGAAAGGTGAGTCAACTTGCAAGGAGTGAAGGGGGTAAAGAGAGAGCAGCAAGTATAGACTGTTACTCTTCTAAGATGTTGAATTTTTGAAAAGGAGAAACAGGAGAGTCTCTTGAGATGGTAGCAGAAGTCAAGGAAACATGTAAATGCATGCATATATGTATACATGTATATCTATACACTTACATGCACATATGTTTAACACATACATATGTTACACATAAACATATGTACATAGAAATAGAAGTAGATGTGAGATATAGAAATATGTAAAGATATTTGTATATTTATATATATATGGCCCATGGAGAATATGTAATTTATGCAAGGTCTCAGGCAGTAACAGAGCCAAGAGTTAAAAGTATGCTGACAAATGTTTAACAACCGGCTTTACAGTGGGAAAAAATGTCCTCATGACACACTTCTTAAAAGCGTAATCTGCATCACCAGCATTTTCCCCATCACTTTCTCAAATCTAAACAGCCAGTAAAATAATAAAGTCCTGATTCGTAGTCTTTTCTGGTTTCCAAGACCCGAGTACTTGTGTTGAAAATTTACAATCATCTCCCAAGAGCCTGTAGGAGCTGGTGACATCTAACTCAACTGCACCCCTCCCCCATCTGAATCCCTGTCTCCTGAGTCCTCATCACATGCTCCTTCTGACTTGACATTTTCTTTTTTGCCTCTAAAAAGAAAACTTGCTTAATTAATAGCTTACTATAAACCGTAGACACCTTAACACAATGCCTTGCAAATGGAGGGAAGTGCTTCGTGTTTTAGTCTCCCATATCTTGAAACCAGATGTCCCTGTAGGGAAGACAAGGCCCAACAAACTGCTTTTCCTTGACTTATCTCACCAAACTAACTAGGGAGAATGAGACGACATTGCAGTGGGGACCACGCAGAGCTTCAACAGAAGCTTCACCTGTACTTGGAAAAAAAACTAAACTTATTATTTTCACTTAACAAGCATTCATTTTCTCTTCCTTCTGCCCAGTCTTTCTGTTGAAGAAAAAAAAGAAAACAAAACCCTAGTAATGAATCTCTTCAACCAAACCAAATCCTCATGTTGACCATATCCAAGGCAGGGGGTCTCATTCAGCACACTGAGTCTGCCGCCTCTTGGTCAGAAGGCGGGTGCCATGTTTCATTGTCAGTCCTCTGCAATGTATGTACCTACATCTCTTCGGTACGTCAAGGTTCTGCAAACAATCCTTCCACCCATGCAGATAACAGAAATCCCTCTGCCACTCAAAGTCATAAAGAGTAGCTTTGGCCAAAAAATTCGTTGTCCCAAGTCACCACTCTGGGCTCAGCCTGCTGCTGAGGCTTTCATCTCTGGACTCTTGCTTGGAAGTTGGACAAGCCATCTTTGGCCGTGAACCCTGAGCTCCTTTTCTTGGTAGGACTTGGCAAGACTTGTGTTCCTTTGGCAGGGTCAATGTTATACCACATTCCAGAGGGTTATTTAAGAGGATTGCAAGCTCTACCAAGCTGGCACCCAGATTCAGCTCCATGCCATGGCCTCAGAAGGCATATAGCATATGGAGTTCAGCACATTCAAACATCAGGCCCACCTGAGCACAAGTCTGAGACAAAGGCAAAACTGCAGGGGAGGTTAGGAGACAGTGAGAGTTTTCACAAAAAACTTGGTTCTCACTCCTTGACTGTTTCCATAGAGAAACATTTCTGGAGTTTTTCCCCATGTAAGTGGGACTAAAGAAGTTCTGAGACCAGAAGCTCCCGGGGGGCAAAATGGTCCATAGCTACTGAATGATTGAAGCTCCCGCTGTGGCTGCTGAGGGTCCGTAGCTGTAGCCAGAGTTGAATTCCCCAGTGGGAAAATTGTAATAGATATTGGAGGTTTGTGGTAGTCATGGTGCAGATCCAGAGTGGAGATGGTGCCAAGGTGCAGAAACAAAATGGTCTAAAAGATGGGGCTCTAGATGTAGAGTCAAAAAGACCTGATTAGTTTCAATCCCTCCTCAGACATTTATTAACTATGAGTTCCTGGATAAATCTCTTAATCTCTCTATGCCTTGGTATCATCATCTGTAAAATTACAGGACTAGAACTCAAAATTTGAAGTTTCTTCAAACACTAGACCTGTAGTCCCATCTCTCTCTCTCTCTCTGTCTCTCTCTCTGTCTCTCTTTGTCTGTTTGTCTGTCTGTCTCTCTGTCTGTCTCTCTGTCTGTCTCTCTGTCTCTCTCTGTGTCTCTCTGTCTGTCTGTCTCTCTGTCTGTGTATGTCTGTCTCTCTTTCTCTGTGTCTCTGTCTGTCTGTC